>NC_079892.1:1087982-1243192 GCF_024868665.1 Triplophysa rosa | reverse complement strand
GAGAGAGAGAGAGAGAGAGAGAGAGAGAGAGAGAGAGAGAGAGAGAGAGAGAGAGAGAGAGAGAGAGGGAGAGAGAGAGAGAGAGAGAGAGAGAGAGAGAGAGAGAGAGAGAGAGAGAGAGAGAGAGAGAGAGAGTGAGTGAGTGAGTGAGAGAGTGAGTGAGTGAGTGAGTGAGAGAGAGAGAGAGAGAGAGAGAGAGATCTGGAAAACATCTGCTGTGTAAAAACATCTGCTAAACATCTTAGAAAGAGCAGTTTTATGTCCATTCTAAATCATAAACATCTTACAGACGTCTTCTAGATGACTGTATGACATCTGAAAGCAGACGTCTCTGAGACGTATTGCAGATGAGCAAACTATGTCATGCAGATGTAAATGGAGACATGAAAAAGCCGTCTGCCAGATGTTTGTGTGCGATCAGGGCGGAGAGGTGTAACTCACCTTACAGCCCTCACAGGCATGAACTCCATAGTGATATCCAGACGCTCGATCAGAACACACGCGACACTCCAGGTTCAGAGAGCAGGAGGTGAACTCGTCCTGTCCCGCCGGGCCACCGTACACACCCGACGACGGGCTGGACGCTGGGGTCAGTGCATCTGCAACAAACACATGTAGAAACTTACAATGAGACCGAACGTGGATTTCTAGACCTGCCATTTTGTTATTGAATCAGAATACACAATGAAATATGACAAATAATAATAAATGTGATCAATTAACATCTTTTTGAAAGAACCCAGGAAGAATTTTCTGTAAAGCTGCTTGGAAACCGTATCGTGAAAGTGCAATAAAAACAAATGTGAATTTAACTCAACCTTGACTCCAGAAACCTGTTTATCCAAAACAATTACAAGAAATCCAGTTCACCTCAGAAACATTTCCGTGATGTCACTATTCCAAGTGTTTCGCCTTCAAACATCTCCCTCCTCTCAGTTTGTCAGATTTTACTTTGCATCGGGTTAAAATACAGGAACGTGAAGTCTATAACGTTCTCCAAAAATGCTGTTCGCTCAATCCACAGCGCCTGAGGTCGCATCTACACAAACCTGTTTTTTAGCTCTCATAACATGACGGAAAACTTGTTTGCGTATCTGAACGCATTCCGGCACATTTCTGTCATTCCGGTCGTGCGCTTCGTACCTAATGCGGTGGAACTCTCTGAACCTGATCCCAGACCTGACGACTGGTTCTCCGTCACCTCCAAGGTGCTGAGAGCATCCTCGTCGATGGATTGAGAGATGTCCTGGAGATCTTCCATCCCACCGATGAAGTCCTGGCACAGAGGACTGTCCAGCACGGAGTCGTCCAGCGGTGACGGAGGATTGTAGTGGCGCTCCATGTCTACCGTACTGGCGGGCAGGAACGAAGCGCAGATCACACATCAGCCTGCATGAAAAGACAAGCAAACATGGCAGGAATATCAATCAATCATTAGAATTGAAACAATTAAGGTCATTGATTGTAGAAAACTGCATATAAAATCATCTGACGCTAAAGTCAGAAATGCTTTCAGATATAAGCCCGACTCAAAGTGTTGTCTGCTTTCCTCCCAATTGTATCTTTATCAGCAATAAATGTGGTGAAGTTCACCCATAATACTCTTATCTGACGTCTGCGTTACGTCGGTCTGACACAGAGAGGCAAGCACTGAGAGAGCAGAACGAGGTCAGGAGATCTTTGCAGAGACCTTGAAGATGAATGCATGTCTGTGAAGTGTCATTCTGAGGGTTTCATAAGCACAATGCTACACTGCTCTATTATTACACAACGGGGGTAAACTGTTCATCTGGGGGCTAAAAGATCACATGACTTCAGACATGACAGCAGCAGGTGCATGACAGAGAAGCAACACTCTTTAACACTACTACTGTACAGAAATCTGTTATCAGACGCTAATACCATGGTACGTAATGAATAATGTCCAGGCAGCCGGTTGTTATCGCACAAATAAGCCCTGACAGTGTGATCAGGTCTTGTACAGTATTTCGCGATAACAGCCGGCTGCTTGTACACTATCCCGCTTATTACACAGCTACTTGCCACATGAGAAAAAACTGGATATGAGATGTGAATTTGAAATATTTTATTAGCTCATTTTATACCGAATGCAGACCTTCCGCGAGGAAAAGCCGTTTATTTTCAGGTAAATAAGTTCAGGTTTTAAGGTAAGAACAGGCAATCTGGTTTAATCATTTGTAAATATAATGTCATATATGATATTAAAAGACATATTTATATTTAATTTTTCAAGCAGAACTGTCAAAATGATTTGCTGCATCCGGGTTAGCGTGTGTTATTAGTTTTGAGTGGTTGTTATCTGGGAATAACCAACCTGCAAATGGCGCGACTGGCCAATCAGAATCAAGCATTCCAACGAGCCGCGTAATAATTGGAGATATATCACGGTACTGAATGATAATAACTTTATAAATTCGCCACGGTATTTTCAAAAAAGTACCATGGCAATATCTGAATTTGTTCTAAAGGAACTTTTTGTACACCTACCAAGTAGGAAAAGAAACATTTTGTCAACAGCCCTTAAACACGTAGTATTTTATAAAAACACTTCATTCTTCCATTCAGGTTTGGTTCAGCAATATAAATAATCCAGAGGACGACAGATTAAAGGAAAGAAAGACACAGACAGATAAAAAAGCAAACAGACAGACCCAGGTTTTACCAAGACATTTGAAAATAACACATTTTACACAGTTGTAAACCGTCATACAGTGAAATCTTTGCCTAAATCTTAAATAATTACATAGAAATGTTGTTCAGTTCAGTGTTATACAGTACTAGAGACGATATAGAGATTGATTTTGACAGGACATGGTTTCATAACATAAAACAACTCACACACTCTTTCTTTGTTATATAGACTTTCATTTGTGCATTGCTTGAAGACAACAAAATGATGGAAAATAAAATGAATCCAGCTGAAGAATTAATAAACACATGATCAAAAAAACTCTCATAAACGTTTAATTGTTGAAATAAGTGTTTTTATGGCTTAGACACAGATGAGAGCTTCATCATTTTGCTTCACAAACTGTGTTTTCTGGAGCGACATTTTCCACTTTTGTAAACAGAGAGCATCTGATGTTCTGCAGGGTACATTAAATTACAACTCATTTCTAACTGATAACAGACAGTGAACGGGCACCAGAACACACATCAGACGCCGCTGAATAAATGAGATCACGTTTACGTAGGATGACAACAAATACACAAAGGTCTGGGATGTAACGTGAACCTGTTAAACGTGCACCGCTACACGACTGTTATGACAACTTACTAAACCAACCGGCCAGGACGAGCCGTTCTTCTAAACTTGTCTTGGCACAGACATGCGGTCCTCGACACCACTTCAGGACGGCGGGTGGACAGAGACCCCGGGCGACACGCCAGGACATTTCCAACACAGACACCCCGCCAGCTGCCCAATGCCAGCGCATGCACAACAACAGTGAGGTGATATGAACGGCACAGTCTGTGATATCTGTTCTGTATTTACTCCAGCTACAAGTACATCTCTACATTGATGACGCTTCTTTTCAAAGATTCATAAAACTAACTCTTTCTTTTCTTGTGGCAATGTCATCATCTGACTCGATCAAGAAAAATAGCAGGGCTCCACAATATATAGAGATTTGGTGAATGATCTTTGAAAAATGATGTAGAGACCAAGTTTTAGGAGGATGCAGATTGCAGAAAGATTATTTTCCAATTGATTTTACAAACCTAAAATGATGTAAGGTTTATTCATATATAAATATAAGGTTTGAATAGACTGGATTAGTTATTATCTTCAGGACGGGCTGTGGGACGCTCAAGGACAAGCTTAGAGAATCAATGATAGATTCTGCCCTCAGCATTATTAATAGAGCAGATTAACACAGAATTATAACACAACACCGACAACACATAACACTGTCTGTGCTTTTTAGAAAAGGGTTGTCTGAAATTTTTGACAGGTTATTTCACAGGTCTTCTTCTAAACTTCTTTGTCACTAGATGAATATATCAGGAACGACTCAAACTAGGGCTACACAAAGAAAAATGTGATATGTGAATTTCTAAGTAATGCAATATACAATAATACAATATTTAAAAGCATCACTATATCTTCATCCCCCTGAAACTTTAACTATGCAACGCTCAAGAGTCTGCACACGTGATCCGATTCAATGTTTGTGTGACTTCATAGACGATTCTTAACGTCCAGAAAAGATTCACGCTCCAGCTCGATGTGTCTTGTTTCTAGTTGCAACGCGACACATCACCCAGCTAGCACACGTACGTCTGCTAAAGATCTGGAAAACATCTGCTGTGTTAAAAGTAACATCTGCTAAACATCTAAGAAAGAGCAGTTTTACATTCACATTCATTTACAGCCGTCTCAGAGACCTATTGCAAATGAGCAAACTCTGTCTTGCGGATGTAAATGCAGACATCCAATAGACGTCTGCCAGATGTTTGTGTGCTATCAGAGAACATTACCTAGTGTGTGTGTGTGTGTGTGTGCGTGCATGTGTGCGAGCGGCTTGTCAACAAAACCAGACACTTAAACACAGTGACAGCAAGACGGCACACTAACACTAAGTAACACTAATCAGCGTGTGTGAAGATGATTTAAAATCATTCCTCAATCATCAGTCATTCCTGCACCAAACCCGCAGGGAAGTGATGTCGTCCAAGAGGAAATGAAATCACATGATTAAAATGACTAAACAGATTCTGATGTAGGCTACTCGTGTTGAACGACGGCATGAAAACCACATCCTTTGAACATTACATCCAAATGAACTAACTTATTCGATAGCGTAAATATCGCACTAATTCTGTAAAATTTACAGTAAAATCCTGAACTGCGTGCGCTTTAACGCTACTGTGCTGACTTAAACCACAAACACTGAAAATAAAGTCGTTCTGCTAGGTGTCTGCCAGTCTGATTTTTGACATTTTCAACTTCATTTAGTGTGTAATGTTGCTGTACATGAGCATAAAGTTACAAACTACAGAACAACAGAACTACAACAAACTGTTTGTGGGTAGTACGACACGTTTCTTTCATCACAATTCCACTCATTTAAATCATTTCCGCCTGATGCGTACACTCTGGTTGAGTTGCTTTAGTATGTTGTCACTATGTTGTAGAGACGTTATTTTCCACCCTGATTCTAAACTTACTCTGTTTGTCTTACATAAAACGCACAAACATTTGTGTAGATTTTTTTTTAGCTGCGGCTCATTTTTTTATTTGGCTACACTTCTTCTATGAAGAGACAACTAGCGGTGCGCTTCATTCTGTAGCGATCATTCTTCTTATCATCTGCTGTGAAAGCTGTAACCACTTTAAGCAGGATTTACTAGCATGTGTCATGCTTAAAAAGTGTTTTTCTGCATTTTAAACAGCTTTCTTCCACGCAAACATGCTGACATTGCATTTAAGCCCATGTACGTAAATAGTAATACTGCTGAAAGATCAAATATCAAATATGTTTTAATAATATTATTAGATTATATATTTAACAAATATTATTAAATATGTTTTAATGATATCAATATAAGTTTTCTGCACTCACATATGCATGTAATAAAATAAAATGCAAAATTTGTAGGAAAAACCGACCAATCACATCATACTGACATCACAACCATTAGACAAACACACAAGCACTGCTGGTGTTTTGAGGTTTATGTACCGCGGTAATAATGTGGTAATACTGTAGTACACAGAAGCCCTGAGAGGATCACCGGCGGTAGAACATACGTGTTGATGTTGACGGTTGGATTTAAGCACACACAAACAGGTCTTAACAACAGAGAGCCGCTCAACCAAACCTACAGAGAACCTTTACTATTCACATTTACTGTAGAACCCATGAGGAACAGTCCGATTAAACGTTTCATATTCCAAACACTCTCAGAGAGAGAGAGAAAACATGTAGAGAGACAGACGACGGTAGCTCAACATGTTCTGACATGTGTGAACGTTTGGTTATTATTCCACAACAGAAAGACAAACACAATCGAACATGTGCTGAAGTTTCACTGGATGTACTCTGTTCAGACAAAACTGAGCTTTTCACACTTAAACAACTTCATCCGGTGTCACTCTGAATTCTGTGTCAAAGTTAATGACGGACATCCAAATGTGAATCCTGAAACACCCTTTAGGTTTAAGGCGTAACTACATCATTCACATACATCGACACTAAAGTGGATTTTACTCTCAGATTTTCTTTGTACTAAACATACAGGTCAACAGAAGTATGACGACACAACGTGAACTCAAAGACCCTCAATGATCGTATTTGGTTGCACAACTCTTGTGAGGGCTGTGGAGTGTTCAGATTCAGATCAGGATGGTCACTTGTAAAGCGTCAGTTCTAAGAGCCCGAGATGGAAAAACCCAACAACATTCCTGCAGCCGACGGCTCCGGGACACGACAGGTCATATTAATTACACACACACACCTCTGCACATGTGTGTGTGTGTGTGTGCGTGCGTGCGTGCGTGTGTGCGTGTGTTCATGTTTGTATATCCCGGTGGGGACCTAAACCTGAATACACACCAACACATGGGGACTCGTGTCACCGTGGGGACCAAAATTGAGGTCCTCATGGGCATAAAAGCTAATAAATTGTACAGAACAATATTTTTTACAAATCTAAAAATGCAAAAAGTGTTCTATGATCTTTAGGTTTAGGGATAGGGTTAGGGATAGGGGATAGAATATACAGTTTGTACAGTATAAAAACATTACGCCTATGGACTGTCCCCACGGGGATAGTCAACCAAAGCGTGTGTGTGTGTGTGTGTGTGTGTGTGTGTGTGTGTGTGTGTGTGTGTGTGTGCGTGCGCGTGCGCGTGCGCGTGCGTGTGTGTGTGTGCGTGCTGAACATACAAGCAGAACGCTCACTGTGAGATGATTGGAGTTTTGAGAACACCACGCAGCACTGAAACCAGTTGGACACACAATGAAACAGAACTCCTCGTCTATTCTGATAAAACATATGAAGTTATATTCACATGTGCTCATAAGGCATGTGTAATAGGACAGATCAGACGGAAAACAGCGCCGTAAATAGAGATCGGCGGAAACCTGCGGGACGCTGAGACCCTCGTGTAAACCGCAGAGGAAAGCGTGCCAAACACAACACACGTACAGCACAGCTGATACAGCAAGAGACACTCGCTTTAACAACACAACACACAACATTAACTCCTTCATCATCGGTCACTAATGTCAAGACTCACTGCTATCCTCATAAAACATTCAAAAACCTGCACAAGAGTTGAGATCAGACACAGATTTCTCTGTCAATCTGTAACCACAGACCTCCCGAACGTGTCACGCATGATTTCAAACTGGCACGAAACACAATGTGACACGTCCTCCACTGTCACGTACTGTTTCTCAAATAGAAACGATATAAAAACAAAGTAGACACACATTATAATGCACGCAATACCCTACGGAAAAAAAACTATATAAACAGATACCATTATGAGCCATCAAAACCAGTACAATTCCCATCACAACCCTTAAATAATAGAAATGACATAATATAAAGTAATATAAACCACATGGAAAATACTTAAATAAATAATAATAAATATTAGAGTACAAAAATAGAGTAAAATCAATTGCTACCGTTAACTGTAGAGAATACTTGAATATATTACAGTTTACTACAGGAGTAAATGTGAGTGTACTACAGCATTTAATACAGATTATCAGTTTACAATGAATAGCACAGAATACTGTAGTATAGCACAGTTTACCGAGGTAAATATTAGAGTACACGACGGTCTTTACTAATGTTTAATAGAGTAAATATTGGAGTATACTACAGCATTTAATACAGTTTATAAATTTGCTAGTAATAGCACACAATACTATACAATACTAAAGTTTACTGGAGTAAATATTAGTAGAGTATTACAAAAGTGTATCAGTTTGCTATAGTTAACACTGCAGATTACTACAGTTTACTACAGTAAAGACTACAGTGTGGTAATATAATAACAGTTTGAGTGAGAGATGCGAGTCTTCGGCCCGGAATCAGACCTCAGATCAGCTCTTCAGACACAACAAACATCAGATTAATCTCACCTTGATTCGCAGAAATCAGCGCGCGTCAAACATCGCGTCCCGAGGCGTGCGTGCGTGCGCTGCTAGCGTCACTGTCAAACCGCATTTATATCGCGTATATTAACATCGCGTGTGCGTGCAGCCGTCGAGCAGCTCCGCCGCTGTCAAAGTCCTGCGCTCGCCTCCCGGAAATTGCGTCATGACGCGGGGACGCACGCGCACACCCCCCGACACACCTCAGCATTGGGCCAATCAGAGCGCGGCAGGACGCCTGCTAACCTGCGCGCTCATCGTGTTCTGTGGATGATGGCCAGTACATGACATGACAGAAGTGCTGGAAGGACTTTAAGGACATAACTGTATATAAATACAGTAACAGTACATTACATACAGTCATTATAATGCGAAAATAATTATAAAGCAATGCCAAAAAAACAATGAATACGAATTATAATGCAATGTACACAGAACTTACAGTTACATTAAGTTGAAAATCACGTTTTTCCATTGCATATGTTATAATGCAATAGAAAATTGCACTGACTGTCGTAGGCTACACAGACCGTAAAATGCAATACAATATTACAATGTAGATGTTATCCAAAACAATATTGCAATGCAGATTTTGTACATTGACATGATGATTTTATGCAATGCAGATATTGCAGTACAATTAAAAACAGATTTATTTTTATTGTATTTATTTTACTAAGTAAAAAAGTTAGGCTTTATAAAATATACCAATGCTTCACATGTAATGAGTATAATGTCACAATAATAATAATAATAAAAACATGAAATAAAGCCTGTTTTAAAGATGACTAGTTTTTGTGTCTTTATCATTTTTTTTCTTTTGATTTTGCGATGAAATGTGACCAGTTTTTCATGAGATCCGTTTATAGTATTTTTATGATTTAAACACATTTTATTGTTTTCCGACTGGTTTTCAATACTTCCAACTTAACAAAACTAACAGTTATTGATAGTTGTGTCATATATAAACATCATATAATCATATAAGAACATACCATCATATCCAGACATTAAAGGCACACTGACAAATATTCATAATGTAATGTTCATTCTCTGCACTGAAGACTGTTTCAATCCACTGCAGTGCCGATTATAAATGATCAAAATGCTTTCTGAGGTCACTGTACATACTGTACATGTTGAAAAGCAAGCGTGTACTTCAGATTTTTGGGAGATCTCCAGCCCTCCAGCCGTTGTGTTCCTGCCCAGCACCCGGTGCCTCGTGATGGACTCACAGCTCTCGTCTGGCAGCAGTTCCTGGAGCTTCTCCAGAGGAGAGGACTTGATCTTGTTCCTTCACGAGGACGGCGTTCTCTTACAACACACCCTGAAATCTGCCCCGTCTCCCTCCCCGTTGCCCTCTGGGTACGATTTCATTGCAAAGCCGAAATTTATGTCTGGGAGGTTTCTCAATCCTGAGCCCTGAGGATTTCCTCAAAGTGCTTTTGCAACACAATGACTTCTAAAGTTGGATGAGACATTCACGTTTGCCAACCCCGTACACTGGACCATCTGCAACGTTTTCAAAACGCTTTTATTGCTTCTAAGAATGATTAAGATCACATCATTCATGAACTGCACAGGGCCTGTAACTGTCATTTTTCTGTTTGTTTTATGTAGTTTTAAAAGCAAAATCAACCGAGAAGAATCACATATGAAAGATTCTGCAAATAATGACAAATTCTGAAAGTCATTTAAGGCAAAATAATGACCTTAAAAACGTTGTGTTGAAAAAAAACATCGGAGAACAGTCGTGGAAAAGATTTTAGAAACAGAATAGCAAACATTTTGGAAATGAGATTCGAAACAGCATAGCACTTCTGGAGCACACATCTGGAAAAACAAACTTCTGAAAGCGAATTCATTCAGACAGAAAGACATGCGGAAAACCAATCAGCGCTATTCTCTGTCGTGTTGTGTCTGTGTCTTTTTGAGGTGAAATCATCTGGATTTGAGTAAATGTAGTTCATATTGAGATCTTCAATAATATTGATTTTTAATTGCAGACTTGACAAATCTGAGATCAGTTTGACACATTGTTGAACTCTCATCGATCTCTTCTCAAACTCTAATGACAGACTTTTTCTCAAGAGAAATATCTGAGACACACATGAGACTTTCAGATGAGCTGAGTTTCCATTTGCTTTCCATTTAATGTCATTAGGGGGAATCTTGAAATGTTGAAGAGATCTTTTTATAGATTGTTTAAATATATGTGAAGTGCACCAGCATGACCAGTAGATGGAGTCATGTGATCTGTTTTCATGACCTGCAGCTGTTGGCACAGAAATCTACCAGCTCAGCACTTTTACATTCATGCAATTCGGCGACATTTTACAGAAAAGCTTTAATATTGTACAAGGTTGTTGTAAACTTAGCAAAAAGTTGGCGTGTCGTGTGTTACTATAAAATGTTTCTGATCCAAACACAGCCTGATCTCATTACAGGATTTGTTCGCTTTGAGATGCTGACGCAGCTGTTGTGTTTTCATTTTCAACAGGTTTGACTTTTTCTAACATGTGTAACATTTTTTTCCGAATAACTAACAAAGACACACAGCCTATGTCAGATTATAAGTGTTTTATGATGCCTTTACGTGCTCGCGGAAATGTGATAATTCCCACTTCAACCCGGAAATAATTTATGGAACGGTGCTCTTTTAATGTTAGCATATACGTGTAATGTTTTAATGCTACTAAATCATTAGTCATCAAGGTTTTAATGTTACTAAATACTTTTAATGGTACTAAATCCAGACCTTACATCCGGGTTAGTGGGAATTACCGAATTTCCCAGAGCACGTGAAGGCAGCACGCGCTCATTTCATGCCTTGCATTTTATATATCCTACATAAACACACATACCTTTTTTCAGCAATACGGATTTGACTACCACCTTGATTGAAAACTGGAAACAATTCATGTTTTATATTCCCTCTTTGTTTGAGTATTGGATAAATTGATGAGTTTTCATTTATTCGCTGTAACTTAAAAAATCAAAATAAGTTAAGCTAGTTTGTTTTATTAGTTTAATCACTTCTTCACTATAGTCAAGAATTAAAGAAGTAAAGTGAAATGACTCCAACAATCCGATCATACTTAAATAATTAAATCTGAAACATTTTTTAGTGTTTAAATGCAACACTTCGGTCTGTAACAGGACAAAATATATACGTAAATCACTTGAATTTGATCACATCTCAAGGCTGAAAGTATGACCTTCATGTGACGTAGGCTGTGATGCAGTGTGCATGCTGCATATTATATATTTGCTTTGTGTAAGAGCTTATCTGCCACACAAGATTCCTGTGCTTTTTCCATCCCTTGTTTTTATCAGTAAGACTTCTTCTCTGTGTCGTATATTTCTAAGGTAGTGTAAATGACACAACACAAACATTATTTATTCACAGTTTTATTGCAGAGTTTTTACACCAACATGGACTTTTAAGAGATGTCATTATAGTTTCATCAGTTTGACTTGACAGAAATAAACGTACCTTAAACCATTCAGTATAGTGCTAATGATACATATTTGAAGATCATTTGATTGCTCCTGTATATGGCTGGAAGCGGTGATGTCATCGTCCTCTGCTGATGGTCAGTGGCTGCATCGCTGCCCTCCAGGGAAGGCAGTAGGTTGTATAGTTACCTCCTGATGGGGCAAAATCACTACCCTGAAACCACACAACCTACTACCTCACCCTGTACGAACATCAGGAGTGCACAAAACCAGCCATTCATTTATAAGTCCAGCCACTCGCCAACCAAAGACACATTTCACACGCGTGACTCGTGTCGTTCACTTTCAATGAGGAGTCAAGTTGTTTCAGTGATGGATGAGGTTTATTTTTAAGGCTGCTGACATGTTTTGGCGTGATGACGATGATGAAGATATTACAGCCTCTTCAGGAAAGACAGTAAGTTGTATAGTTATCTAACAGGAGGTGTATCACCCCACAACTATACAACCTACTACCTCACCCCAAAGGACAGTCTGACAGCCGGCCGAGAGACGATCGCTGGGGCTGGAAACACAACGACCAGACCTCTGATCCACACAACTCTGCTTGTGAAGGTCACGACATAAAACAAGCTAATAGTCGACACGAAAACACGACTAACCTATTCTCTCATCTGATGCTTCCGGCTCATCTCCTCTAACCATCCAATCATACAGAGACCACTCTTCACCAACCAATCAATTTCTCACGGCCCACGGATAACATTAAGCCCCGCCCTACATTTTGTCCTCATTAAAGTTCTCTCAGAAATGTGTCACACGTCATCATGAGTAAAATGGGTTGCAACTTTATGTTGATTCTCATGAAATCACCTTCCTGTGATCCATATTTAATCCTCGTCTTCTGTCCCTTCTTCTTTATCTTCACAGGTCTGTTCCTGCACATTTGTCCTAAAGAGAGAAAACAACAACATAAAATAATGTTTTAATTACTTATACAGTAGAAGATATAGAAAGTAATATCTATATCAACCTTGATTAGTTCAGTGATTGAAGGATAGACATGAAACAACTCTTTTAATTCATTCAAATAAATAACATAAAACTACATAAAGTTGCATTATTAACTGACTAAAGTATTACACATCTGAGAAAGATACATTAATGCATGCATTTTAAAGTTAAACTGAGAATTTTAATGTCAGTTACACTATTGTATACATTACACAGTATTTAGTTCGATTACATCTGAAGCAACTGTAATTAAATTACGGAAAAAATAAGAGTAATCCCTTACTTTGGCTAAAGCGTCTGCCAAATGCATGAAACAATCAAAAACATTCAGCACAGAAGTCACCGTCTGTATTAACACACATTTACATAGCACTATCACTATAAAGGATGAACACTTCTTAATCCGTCCTGGCAAACAGCGAGAGATCTCTGTAGCTACCCAAGCCGTCCTGTAATCAGGTCTTGGGCACGTCCTCGCGCCGGCCCCAAGGGGCCCCAGGTGCAGACTGGAGTAATGCAGACAGCTGAGTGCTCGGCAGATAAATAGGGCATGAGAGGCTCTGCCGGAGCACAGGTTAACAGGGCACAGCCCTAAAGCGCCTATTTATAAACGCCGACAGCTCCTGTTCCAGATGTGCGGGGGCCGCGAGGCTAGCGTCTGGGGTTGGGGGAGGGTCGACACGGACACCACGAACCCTCCGCGATCTGTCAGTCTGACAGCGTGAAGAAATGTTAAAGTACACTACAGTATATACTAGTATATCAAGTCACTATAATTAATACTACATAATAGTATAGTATTTGCTACAGTTTGAGTTTAACATAGTAAATAGCACAGTATACTACAGTCTTTACACCAGTTTACTACACTGTACTAAATGTTGTAGTTTACTGTAAAATACAGTTTACTATGGTAAATATTAAAGTATACTACAGTACATACCACAGTTTATAGAATTTGTAGTTTTAACTATAGTGGATTGATAAACCGTGGTATGTACTGTAGTATACTTTAATATTTACCATAGTAAACTGGAGTCAATTTTACAGTAAACTACAACATTTAGTACAGTATAGTAAACTGTTGTAAATTGTAGCACACTATCAATTTTGTAGTGTACTGTAAAATACAGCTTACTATGGTAAATATTAAAGTATATATAGTATATACCACAGTGTGTCAATTTATTATAGTCAATACTACAGAATACTACAGTGTACTACAATTTATGACAGTTTACTATAGTAAATATAAAAGTATACTACTATATTCACAACAGTTTACTCTAGTGAATCCTCAAGTATACTACAGTATTTGTTCACGTAGGCATTCTCCATTTCCTCTCCATTTCATGTCAGTCTGCAGTCTAGAAGAAACAAACGAGATGTTGTGTAAACATCACACACAGGGCAGGGGGTCAAACCTCCACAAAACCAAACGCACAAAAGAGGAGACAATGAATGTCAATATAATGAATGTTGTTAAGCAGATTCTGCATATTCCAACACTCTCGACACAAGACAATGAGCCTGCGGGAGGGTCTTCGGCGGGGCCGCCTTTGATTTAGACCTCAGACTTCAAAGAGCTGAGGAATGTGGAGCAATGATCAATCAATGACGGTCGGATCAGGTTCTCATGTACAGTCACACAATGCTCAGGAATCCGGCGGGGCTCGACCACCTGCCCTGATTTCCTCACCAGCTTGTCTTTCATTCAACCCTTTCCACATGATTTGTTCATCGTTTCCTGAACGTTCAGCATATACGATCGGTTGATTTTAGACAATGGTCAACAGAGGCTCTCTGCCAAAGCAGACCCGCTGGGTGCGTACATGAGCTGGCACTCGAGTCAGTTTTCCTGCGCTGTGCCGTAGCCTGAACTGAACCGTTATCGTCCGATGTAACTGATACAATGTGAAAAAGCGCTGCAGTGACGGCTGGAGAAGACTTATGGGGCGATGATGTGGTCAAAGGCTCTTTGAGTTCACCTCCTGTATTCATGAAGCCAACAGCTGCATCCTGTTATTAAAACTCAATATTAACCTCTGCCAACAACACCTGACAAACCAACTCACTCACTCACTCACTTCACTCTTTCTCTGTACACTACTGCCCTTACAAAATCTGCTATTACGTATACTGCTTTTAAACTAAAATAAGTTAGTCAACTTTTCATGTACTTCTTCGGAGTATACTTAAAAGACACTTAAGTATACTTGCCTTATACTGTACTGACGGAAAAGTCTATTTGCTCTATACTTGAATCTTTTGATGGCGATATTCTTAAAAGTAAAATGAAGTATTCTAAGGCAGAATCCCAAGTCTATTTTATAGCCCTTCACCTACCCTTTTTCGTCAAAAGCAGCTCGCCACACACCCCTCCGTTCACCGTCTCTGGAGTGCGGTCGCAAGCGGGCCGGGGAAGGCAGAGCGCGTTTTGATTAACCTGGTGTTTGTGATCGCATTCCGTGGATCCCCTTCTCTGTCCGGGCGGGGAATCGGAGGGCGATCGCGAACAGACATCCCGGTCTGTTCGCCGCATTGGTCGGAGGCTCGGAGCGCGTTCTGCTTCCCCCGGTTTGTGATTGCCTTCCAGAGATGGCCCGTGTTATAATTACTGTTTTGTAGTTGTATATGTTGCGGTTCTATCGTGCAATCAGTAATGCGGTGCGTTAGCAAAGTTTAATGACTTTTTATAAACGTTTCAAGTATTCAAGACAAGAAACTCAACGCAACATTAAATTTAACGTACACAAGATGATTGTTTGTTGTTTAAGGGGCGATTCACATTTTGAGTCTTTTGCGCGACGCGGTCACGACTCGCATGCGGTGCGGCGCGCACATTTTTCCAGGCGCGTCGGCGCCGCATCGAGATGGAAATAAGAGGCGTGGCTCTTCGTTTGAAGGGCTATATGGCCCTTACCCCTCCAACCAAAAGAGAATCGAGACACCTACCCCTCTGTTTAGCACGTTCACGTGAAGGGGTAGGGGTGTCTCGATTCTCTTTTGGTTGGAGGGGTAGACATGGGATTGGGCCTAAGTATATACTTCAAAGTGTACTTTCATTAAAAAAGTGCTAGTAAACAATCAGTACCCTTCCCTTGAAGTACATTTCTTTTGTTCAAAAGATGTTTTTTAAACTAAACACTGGACAAAAATAGTTATGATTTTTTTGCAGAAATACTTTTACAACCATTTCTACAGCCATCTTGCTGTCTTCACTGATCGAAACAGCGACTGGGTTTCTGCCACATTGAGCGCGCGGCTGGTACACATCTCTCATGTTTCGTGATAGAGAGAGTTTATATACTGATGGGAAGAAGTCATTAGCGCAGACCCCGCGTGTGCCCCCTGCCGCGGCCAGACAGAAATGCATCTTTTGCTATGCTATTATTAGAACGCTGAAAACAGAACGGGACCCTCCGTCAGGCCACCGGCGCGAGAGCAGACGCCCCTTAACCTTGAACTCCTGCTTCTGACAATATCACAGCTCTGTAGTCCTTCAAACTCTCCAAAAAATACGAAAGAGACTCTCATCCCTATACTTTAAAGACACTCTAAACAAAGAGTTAAACGTTCTCTGTTGCTGAACTGGTATGTCACGGTGCTTGCAACACCAAGGTCATGGGTTTTTATCTGGTCTTCAAATGAAGCCTGTGACCCATTTTGGAGGTTTGCGACCTGACACAAACCCACGCTTAAACCTTCCTCTCAGAACCCATTTCACATTCAAAGAGCGCTTCTGCAGTTTTTCCTGACGTACACGAGCGCGTCCCGCTGCGAGAGATCCCACGCCACGCCATCAGGCCATCTGCTCGCTGGAAATGTGGGCAGACACAGGTCCACGGGAGAGGAACTCATCACCGCACCTAACATGAGAGAGAGAGAAATTTGTGATCTTACAGGAGGACTTCTGGACATTTGTGCACAGTTACGTAATGAAGTTCACTTCACATTTCTCGCGAGCAATATGGAGGGTGTTTGATGCCAAGAGCAGCGTTACAAAGTATAAACAAGTACTGAAAAACGTCTTATGAAATAATGTTTTACTGTGCTTTCATTCTTAAAGTTACGAATGTTAAATCTGCCCTGAAAAAACACCATTGTAAGATTTCTATACATACTGTCAAAAAACTGCAAGACGATCAGTCAAAAGCACTGTATTTTTCAAGCACTTTCAGGTGTGAATGAGTAATCGCTCAAGTGTTTGTCTTTGTGAATCAAACCCATGACCTCAGCGATGTTTGAGCTAAACTCTACCCGCTGATCTACAGAAACACATTCATTCCTCTGTCACACCATCTCAGATATCAAACAAAGACGCCTTTCAAAAGACCCTTAACATCGATGCTTTCCGCTGCGTGCAGATGTAAATATGTCTTTACCTCAATGTATGAGGATTGAGAACGAAGCTGAGAACGGTAGCGTTTGTCTACAGAAGTGATTTTAACTGCTGCGAGTTTGTGATTTATGTGATTGTAGAATGCAAAGATTTCAACACAAAGATTTTTAATGTCATCAGAGCAACGCTGCTGAACGCTCACGTTCTCTACAGTACTGAAGAAATACTAATAAAACCTGAACTTCATCTACATAAAAGATGTATTTTATTAAAAAAGTGCAAAGACATCTATTCTAGAATATTAAAGAAATGGCACAGATGCTCTCATAGCACCTGCACCCTTCATCCCATCACAGATCAAAGTAACTGGTGGGCGGGACTCAAATCTCCATCATCATCATCATCATCATCAAATCTGCAGAATATGTCCACAGCGGTTTCAACAGAAGGTGTGTATAAATGAGTTCACGGGATTGCTGGTGGGTTCTGCTCCAGTGTTGAAGTGTCAGTGTGAGAGCTTTTGCTCTAGGGGGCGCCACAATCAGGTAAAGAAACAGAAATGTCAACCCCACCGCATCAATCTGATCACACATTAGTTTATTTATTATTATCATACTATCTAAATCTATCGGAATCATCCTGAAAAGCAGAAATAAAATGGTTCCTTCCTCCATAAATTACACAAATAAAACAACAAAGAAGATGAATTTGTTTCTCACAAACAAACACTGTTTGACCTTGAACTTCATCTT
The DNA here is from genome assembly GCF_024868665.1 of Triplophysa rosa. Taxonomy (NCBI): domain Eukaryota; kingdom Metazoa; phylum Chordata; class Actinopteri; order Cypriniformes; family Nemacheilidae; genus Triplophysa; species Triplophysa rosa. Next base: position 1,225,487 of record NC_079892.1, on the reverse strand, counting down.
GAAGTTAAGAGGTCAAAGGTCAAGTTTACATGCTGTTTGTTTATAGAACATAAAACGTTTAATCACTGCAGAACATCACTGATCAAAGTAGAGTGATCACATGAATGTGTTTATTTTAATCCTAATTTTTATTTGATTTTAGTCTAATAATGGAATGTGGTTTTAGTAGTTAAGTAATTAAAGGAAGATAATTAAATAATTAATCATATTTGTTCTGACCTGCGCAGGGCTGCTTCAGTTCATCTGAGCCTCTTCTTCTTCCTTAAGAAAAAAAGATGAAAATGTGTTTTATTCTTTTGTCTTTGGTAAATTGTTCGTTTTGTTAATATTTCTGTGTTTGTGATAATATACTTGATTCATGCAAGACGGGGTGGTTGAAAAATGCTAAATCTACTCTAAAAAAGATCTGTTTTGTATAAATGTAACCATTTAAAACAGTAAAATGAAGCGCAGGGATATGAATCAAATGTTTAATTGATGACTAGAGCAGATTATTTGTGTGAATTATTGATCAAAGATCACCATAAGATGAAGTAATTAGTGATTATTAACTGGCTGATATTTTACAGTACAGAATATCTCAAACACGCTTTCATTCATGTAAATAAAGACATATTCATCACACATGTTTATTTAAAAAAGAAATATAACCTATATAAAATGTCATATTATAAAAAATAATAAAACTGAAGAAAACACAAATATAAAAATCACAAATATTTAGAATACCTAAATCCAATCTGAACACGTTTACAGAGAAAAACAATTAAGTAACAAAGACCGTGAATTTCCCAAGAACATAATATTTTATACAAGTAGCCTATTTATAAATCAAAACATATTATGAAACACGAGATTTGTATAACATGAAATGTTTTTGACATGTTGTGCAGTGCACAGATGTACTGCTTCAAGACCTTTGAATAAGAGTCGTTTTCACATATTTTATATTCAAATAAGATTATAATTACTTTGAGCCTGTAATATTGTAATATATAGACTTTCAGTTGAAGAACTGTTATTTTAAATTCAGTTGAGAGTTTGAGAATTACTGAGAAATACATCCGCATGTTTTGGTAAAAAAATTGAGAGAAAACTGCTAAAAGATGAGAAGACGTGTAAAATTGCGCCACTAAGAAGTGTGCAACAAACTTTACAATGGATTACCAGACAGCAAATGATCCAATAAACCTGTCAGCAAACACCAATGATTCACGTGTGCTGAACTTATAAAGGTTAAGACATTCATGTAACGACAGTGCAGCATATTTAAAACAGTGTGAATATTAGAAAGTAAGAATATACAGTAGCCTGTAAATGTGTGTATCTGTCTTTCACGGTTATTGTCATAAAACAAATTACATGTAAACAAAACAACCAACACAAAATACAGGAAAATAAACATCCGAACATGAACATGATGAAATATTAACTGTTGTACATTGTTATTCTGGGATTAACTCTGTTCTTGTGTCTGCAGTTTGGTTAATACACACAGAAACAGACATTCATAATAATACTTTCTGTCTGTAATTCTATCATTCTTGTTTAATGTTTAGTTTGTCAAAAACTACAAGCACATGCACAAGAACACACACAAACTTAACACACACACTTTTTTGCATTGCTTTTATGTACAGTTATATCATAAATACAGACTAGATATATATGTGTGTGTGTGTGTGTGTGTTTAAAATGCAGAATATGTATTATATCTATATTCTGCATTACCAGAATTAAAAACAAGCACTCTTTGCTTTATTTATGAATCAATGTTTCTAAACCACAATGCCTTCAGTACAATATGTGTGTGTATTTATACTATGGAAGTCAGTACACTAGTGAAAACACACACACAAAGGGATCTTAGATTGTTTATTGACGATAAAATAAAAGCAGCACTTTATCTAAAAGTGTGTGTTTCAGTAATACATATATTGACATTATTGATGACTGTACATTTAAATATACATTTTTAATTCAAACTGCCCGTATCTATAAAACAGATTCACACACTCAACCAAAATGGAGGATTTCCACTTCACACACTGGAGCTTTAGGTGCTGAGAAACGAGACCCCTCAGTGTGTGTGTGAGACAGAATCAGCCAAGATACAAGTACAAACAAATCTATATACAAATATTTTTGGGTACATGCTATATTTGTCCTATGGAATGTTGAATTTTGAAGTAGTTTTCACTTTTGTCACTGTGTGTGTCTGTGCGTATTTAGTTCATTTTACTTGAACAAAATTGTCCAGAGACATTCGATTGACAAAACGAGGACGTTCAGAGACAATTGATATATTAATTTATGTGTTTAGTCTGTGGTAACTGAGTTTAATATACGAAAAATCTACAGTATTCTCCTCATTCAGATACTGTGTGAGTGGAAGATGTTTGCGCAGGGTTAACACATACGGTATCTTCTAAACGTTTCAAGCTTTTCTACATTCGGATGACATTTTCATTTTCTTTTGTGTTTTGAAAAAAAAAACCTTGCAAAGTCAGCAAAACCAATGATAACTGCAGGTAAAATCTCTCGCGCACACACACACACACACACACACACACACACACACACACACACACACACACACACACACACACACACACACACACACACACACGCACACACACACACACACACACACACACACACACACACACACACACACACACACACACACACACACACACACACGAAAGGCCACAATCTGGCAAAGCAATCAAACAATTCCACACCCACAATTTAAGTCATAAGAAGAGTATTTGACTTCAGAAGCTCTACAGCAGCTCTATCACAACACACCCGTCTCTCTGATCAAGAATACAAGACGACTTGTATTTAATCTAATTCAAATCTCAAACATCCATCAGTGATCATGATTTTAGAATTTTGCTCATTCTCTAAAATTAATTCATATAAATTATTCTTTGACACAGAATAGCCTTTTATTGCATGCAGACGTGTTAAATATATTTAAGATTTAGAGATAAGGCTTTATTTTTTTAAGGTAATCTCCAGCGATATTATATAGCCATAAAAATTCATGATAAACGGAGTAATAAAAGACACGATCATCAGAAATATTTGATGTATTTTTGCAAAGATTTAATCTCGATGGTGGGATTTTCATAATCATTCCTAACACTTACTGCACAAAATAACAATTTATAAATATAATAAAAAATACAAGTGAGAAAAACATAGCTAACAATACCGTCTGGTTCACAATCAAACCATCAAAGGCCTACAGAGATTCAGACCCAACACAAAGAGTTAAGCAGACGTCTCGTCCTCGATTATAATTCAGAAGAAATATTTCCTGATGTTTCACTAAAACAGCATCTGTAGGGAGAGATCTCTGCTTACTGAAGTTTCATTACGCAACGAATGAACATCGTAACCCTGATGATAATATCAGCATTACCACACTTCTGAAAATGTGAATGCCGAGTGTGAAATATAATTTGTGTTTATGGCAGATGTGTTTTACGCATGCAAAGCAGGCATTTCAAAGAACATTCACAGTATTCGCTGTATCAGAATTGACTACATAATCGCTGTAAAACCGCAAAAAAAAAAAAACATTTTCTGGGGAAGTTCGCTGGATCAGTTTAGTCTGGAACACTAACCGGTGTGTGCTTCGCTTTTAAATACAAACAGTACTCACCAATCTTTCCAAAAGGTTCCTGAAATCCTCGGACGGCCCTGCGCAGAGAAAGAGAGAGAAGAGCTTTGAGCTCCATCTGTCCAGAGCGAGGCCCGCGCGGACCCTCTCTTGAGCTCACGGGCCGCTCCGCCGGAACAAAAGGAGGCCTCTGGGGTGTCTAGGAGGCGTGTGTGAACCCCGTCTGCAGAACGCTGAATGATGCATGTTAGCAAACACACAATTAGCGTGTCTGCCGTATGCAAATGGTGCCTCGGTTACCACGGCTCATGCGAGGTCTGAGAAACATTTAACAAGCTGGACCACCACCATCATCTCCGGCAAACCTCTTCCTTCAGTATTTCCGTCTCAAGCACCTGAAATGCCAGCGTGTTTTTTTTGGAGGGTGTTTTGCAGCTTTCTTCAGAAGTTGTGCGAGTTTGAGCGAAGGAGGAAACCAGCACACTCTTCACCCCCACACGAGTCTCCCACATCGTGCGGATCACCTCCACGCTCCAACGTTTTTTTCTCGTCGCCTTTTGTGAACAATTGGCACCTGTCCCAGAGAAGAGCTCCGACATGGCACAACTCCCTCGAGGAGACTCCGGCGCGGGTCTGTACTTCCAAAACGCGGGCAAATCCTTCAGAGTGACGCTCGGGCCTCTGGCGCTTCACTGGGATGGCGGGTCGGGGTGCCGGAACGCTCCGTTCTCCCGCTCACCCGCTCGCTAAAACACAACATTTTAAAAAGCAACGTGGCATACAAAGTCGCTAAAAACATCACGGTTGGGTTTTCATTGCAAACGCTGGCTCAGGTGCATGGAAAAAACGCAGCAACGTGCTGGACAACAGGAACGCGTTGGAGGGTTGGGGTGGGCTGTGGTACGGCTCTCGTCCTCTCTCTCTCTCTCTCTCTCTCTCCCTCAGCTGGGACCACTGCTCGAGAGGCCCCACAGCAGCAAAAGCAGCTCTATTTTGTCCTTTTTTCCCTTCTCTTTCTCTAAACTGGTCTCCAGCAGTCAGTCCCCACCTCACGCACAGCTTAAAGACAGAGGAGACTGGGAATCCGAACACGTACGGAAAGCGAAAGACAGAGAGAGAGAGAGAGAGAGAGAGAGAGAGAGAGAGAGGAGGGGGAATGAAACAGGAGACGTACAGGAGAGAAACTCCTCATCACTCGTCCCACATGGCCTTGCACTTCAGAGAGAGAGAGAGAAATAAAGAGAGAAGTGGGTGGGTGGAGAAAAACGAGAGAGAGAGAGAGAGAGAGAGAGCGTGACATAGACACTCCTCCCCTAGCACGCAGACGCAGTGTGTTCTCTCTCTCTCTCTTACACACAAACGGATAATCCCACCAGAGACAGAGAGTGTGCTGTTTGATTTTCAGAGCGTTTCTAAAGAACCTTAAAGGTAATTGTAGGTCAAACATATATGTTTTTTCTACAGTCTGTTATTGTACATAATCCAAAGCGATTTACAAGTAGGAGCATATAAACATTTTGTAAACACACTAAACGGTACCATGAGTTTACAAGGCCATGCTTAAAGGAGGATTAAAGCAAGGGAGAGAATGAACCACAATACTTTTTTTTTAGACAGAAGACAGACAGTTATTGGTTGGTCAAATAAATGTGGAACAGGTATGTTTATAGCTGTTTTTTGAAAGTTGTGAAGGATGCTGCAGTTGGGGTGGAGGCTGGTAGTTCATTCCACCACAGGGCAACCGAACGAGTAAAGGTTTTTGCAAGTGATTTGGTGCCTCGCTGTGATGGAACAACTAGGCGTCGCTCATTTTCAAAGCGAAGATGATGGGAGGGGATGTAGACCTGGAGCACTGAGTTAAGGTAACGGGGCGAATTTGCCTTTATCGTTCTGAAAGCCAGTGTCAAAGATTTAAACTTGATGCGGGCGGCCACTGGCAGCCAGTGAAGTGAAATCAGGAGGGGTGTTACAACGGTTCTTTTAAGCTGATTGAAAACTAGACGTGCAGCTGCATTCTTTATCATTTGCAAGGGCTTGACTGCATTGGTTGGAAGGCCGAATTGCAGTAGTCCAGTCTTGATATGACCAGAGCTTGGACTAGCAGCTGAGAGGCACGGCCTGATTTTCCTGATGTTGTAGAGCACATACCTGCAAGTTCGAGTGGTTGCTACGATGTGAGAAGTGAATTTCAGCTGGTCGTCGAGCATCACCCCCAGGTTCCTCGCAGACTTGGTGGGTGTTATAGTTGAGGATCCGAGCTGAATGGTAAGGTGGTGTTCAATTGATGGCTGGGCCGGTATAACCAGGAGTTCTGTCTTGAAGAGGTTGAGTTGTAGGTGATGCTCTTTCATCCAAGAGGAGATGTCCAGAAGGCAGGCAGAGACATGAGCAGAGATGGTGGGGTCATCTGGCTGAAAAGAAAAATAAAGCTGCGTATCATCTGTATTAAAATGGTATGAGTACCAACGTGCCTTAATTATTGGACCCAGGGAGGTGGTGTATAAAGAAAAGAGGAGAGGAGCGAGAACTGATCCCTGAGGAACTCCAGTTGTCAGCGGGTGAGATCTGGATGTCTCACCTCTCCAGGACACCGTAAAGGATCTGCCTGTGAGATAAGAGTCAAACCAGTTGAGTGCAGTTCCAGAGATGCCCAGTTTGGAGAGAGTGGACAGCAGGATCTGGTGGTTCACAGTGTCAAATGCAGCAGAGAGATCAAGCAGAATAAGGACAGATGACAAGAGTTTGCCTCTCACGTCACGTGTCATGTGACCTTGAGCGTGATGCTCACTCACACGCCCGTCTCCTTCATAAACTATAAGATAAAACATTTGAAAAAACATTAATGATGGTGGAAAAGATGCTGTGTGACTGTCATGATTTACATTTGCATTTCCACACAATAAGTACCGCAAAGGATTTAGGTTCATGTTTCATTCTGCATTCATTATAAGAACATTCCTGTTTATTTTCCTGATGGAGATTCACATTTTAAGATGTCACGTCTAGGACAAAAGTACCACAATAAAACCAGTTAAAGGCTTTTGAAATATACTGTGTAAGAAATGTTGACAGAACAAAACCTTAAAAGTTAAAGCCTGTAAGGTATAAAAACACTGCCTAATGTTTCTGAAACATCCAAACTTGACCAATTAGAGTCCTTGCACTTTGAACTTCCAGCCAATCAGAACGAAGTAAAACAAACAGACTCCGCCCCCGCTCATTCTGTCTCCTCACGTGCCCTCATCTCTCTCTCTGTACTCCCTCTCGCCCGTCCTCCGCCCGTTGGCGTAAATCCCTCCCTTGCAGTGACAGAACGTGAGAGGGAAGGAGAAACGACAGAATTCTATGATGTAGAGTCAAACACACATGTTAAATCAGTCTCATCTTGATTTCTCTCCATCATTTGTTCTCAGTGTTTGTGATTGAAGCGGCTTCATGCCACACTGTTGTAATAAATTAGAAAAAGAAAAGAAACGAGTGAAAGCGTTCAGTTTGCTTGCTCTAGAAAGCCTTTCAGACTGGAGCTGCTGGGAACTTTTTTCCCTTCCGACTTCCCTCGCTCGTTCTCTGTCTCTCTCTCGCGCTCTTTTTTGCTCACTCTCTCTCTCTCTCTCTCTCTCGCGCTCATTCGCTTGCTCTTCCACTGTGCGGTGCAGAAACAGAGACAGAGCTTGCGAACTGCAAAAATCTTTAGCAAGAATCTTTTGCCCATTCTTGTGGACGTACTCCAAACGTTCTTTTTCATTGAGGACACTCCTACACTCGACGTGTTTCTCTGTCGAAACTGAAGTGACATGGCCGCCGCCATAGCAGTCGTTCCCCTCACACACAAACACACTCGAGGGCTCTGACGCGGGCCATCCTGCCAGGCTGAACCGCCGAGAACGTCACAGGAATTGTTCGGCCTGGCCCGGCACACAGCGTCATCATCCATACGTTCGCACGGAGGCGTTAGGTAGGAACCCCGCAGTTTTTCTCCTACGTCACATCTCGCCACGGCTTCTGACCAATCGCCAGCCTCGATAAATACATACACACTGATGTTTAATGTCTTCAGAGCTAGCGGATGATGATAACATCTTTATCTTCTGTGAGACGTCTTTAAAAGCTCTGCAGTTTGTGTTTTTGTTTGCTGAATTGCGGCACTCTGGTGCTTTTGTTGAACGCCGTCGAGTTCATCCGAGGACAAACATTTGCTCGCAGGATAACTATTAACATGTTGAACGTCTAACATGTTAAACGCAGCTGCTCGCTTGGTATAAACTTACAACTTTAATCCTCATTTTAAAGGTGATTTAAAATCATAAAGTGATTCATATTATTTCAGAACGCCTTGTTTACAATCTGGTTGTTGCGTGGTTGCAGTTGTTGTGAATTTATTGACGATTAACCCCGAACAGACACGTGTCAAAACAGTCATGCAAATGCAAACCAAAATCTGATGGAAGAAAAGAAGCTTCACGCTAAACGCTGCAGGTTTTCTGGACAGACAGACGAGTGACTGTTTGTTAAATGTTTCACATGGACTAGAAGACTGTGATTCTGTTGTAAAAACGTGGATTTGACTTCACGTCTCGACAGACACACAACACAAAATGGCGGCTACCGCCATCTCGCACATATCTCGACGGTTGATCTCTTGATGTTGATCTTTAGGATGGTTCTTGTAAAAAGCAAACACATTAGAGCACACTGAAGCATTACATAACATCATTCTGTGTTGAAGTGAGTGACAAGCTGATGTCTGGACCGTTACTCAGCACATTTCTTCTGCTCTCAAAAGAGAACACATTTGCAAATAAATATTTCAGTCTTTTTAGAGTTTTCATTTAAATGCTATTTTAATCCATCATTTAACATTAACTCAAAAATCACAATTCTGTCTTCGTTTTTATTTCACTGTAATGTGGTTATAAATCTGTATGCGAGTCTTTCTTCAGTGAAACACAAATTTGTGTTCATATAATGGAAGTTAATAGACTCCAGTGTTGTTTGATTATCAACGTTTTTCAAAATATCTTCTTTTGTGTTCTGCAGAAGTAAGAAACTCATGCAGGTCTGACGTGACATGAGAGTGAATAAGTGATCAAATCATTTTCATCTTTCATCTCTAATGAGAAAACAATGAATTTTTCAAAGTATTCTTGCATTATTTTAATGCAAGGCCATTTTATTTTGCTGAAAAAGTCACAGATTTTCAATGGACGAAATCCAAACCCACGTTAGTCCAACAGAACTAACGGTGGACATTAGGAACTAAGCAGCGCGCCAACTTGCATAAAAAAAATCCAGCAGATTTAAGAGGAAATGCATTGATATCTTGAAGTTAGTTTGGCGTTATGATGCGCTAACATTGATAAATGTTCTAGAAGAGGGCAGAAAGCATGAGTAAGCGGGAAGGAGTGTTACACACACGCACACAATAAGAACCAATGAGAAACAGCAACAAGAGCTTTGAGAACTAGGAGTTTGTGTCGACTTCATGTGCAGAAAAACAACCAGTTTCAGTTTATTTCTGCCTAAAATAAGCAGCATTTGTTCATTCTGCATTCAATTTTAGGAACATTTTAAAATGCAGGCCTCTTCAAAGCAGTCCACCCCGTTTGAATGACATTTCAACCAAATCACACGATTGTCTTATGGGCCGCACAAACAAGTAAATCTTTCCCCGGCTTTTGCCGACTTCACACAGAAAAGGCAGCGGAGGGTGTCTGAGGTGGTCTGACCTCTGACCTCTCCACACGTGCCTAAAGGACTGCTCCGTTGACTCCCTGCGGGGTCAGACAAAAAGGTCACGACCCCCGGGTCAAAAGCGTTACCCAAGGGGGTGTTTATGCTAAATTGAGAGGGTGCGACAGTTGTTTGCTTTGACAAAGTAAAGGTTACACTCACATTAAGTGTTGCCGACAAATGGCTCGGCCTCTTGGGAATGACCCCTGAGACCTCAGACAGCTTCTCTTATTAACCGCTGCTGACCCTTGACCCTGGCCGCTATCCAGGCGGAACCGCAAATACTGCGAGACGCGTCGCACCTGCAACTGATCAGAGATCAATAACACACAGGTCTATTTAAACAAACAGATCAATAAAAATCAAGCATCAGTGTAAAGACCTTTTAAAATGTAATATTACAGCCAACACTGTCTGTGTGAAAATGAAAAACAAACAGCAACACATTTATTTACAAATGTTTATCTGCATGCAATAAAATTAATAATGAAAGGTCCCTTAAAACACAGATTTACATAAAAGGAAAATGCAGCTAAAAAGAAAATAGACATAGTCTATGTATAGTCAAATATACATTTTATATTAATAATATTATGGATGTATTGTGCATATAAAATCAAAATAAAACTGTAAAGGCAGACACATAGAGAACAAGCAGTGTGTGTGTGTTTTAGAGCGAGAGAAAGTAAAAAAATATTTTTTATCATTTCCTCATTACTTCTGTTATATCTGTTTCAGTTTTTTAAAATAAACATTTAGTTTATAATCAAAGAACATTTGAAACATTTAAATTGCATTAATTAAATCATTTATACGTGTTCACAGAATTATACTAAATTTACCAAATATTTCTTTATTCTTCTGATCGGCTTATTGTAAAAGAAATATTAAATAATGTAGTCTAATCGTTATTCGGACATAATAATTTATGACATTTCAAACATGCTGTATAATCATAAACTGCATTGATTTGTTTGGGAAGCTGCTCTATAAATAAGATGTATTAGATTGATTGTGTTTAATTAAATACATTACATATAAAGTAAACTATATACAGCTGCTGGAATTAGTTTTTGGTAGAAATTATATAAATTTATATTCTATTCTCAATACTAATGTTTGTCAAAACACACAAACAATAGAATTAAAACAAACTATATTCTTTACCTCTAATATTCACTATTATATCATTCTTTTCCAAACTTCGTCAAAAACATTAATCAATTCCTATCATTTTACATTTTCTTCAGTTCTACAGTGACATGCACACACAAAAAAGCTTGTCACGTTTTCTAGTTTTAGGCAAAAATATAACAATGTTTTGTACCATTAGTATTGATATACCTGACCTGAGATTGGTAAAAAAAATATTGGTAAAACTGATATAATCAAAAAGAGAAAAGAATCATATTAAAACATGGTCTTATTCCTTGAGTGCAAATGTCAGATTTTATTTCTAAAAAACAAAGTTTGTCCTATACACGTGACACTTTCTAAACACAACTAATAACACACAAGAATTTGTTTAAAAGCAAATTTGACAGTTCCTTGTGGAAAAAAAAAACATTTTAATGCAATGAAATCCAACATAATAAAATGAATTTATATTTGATCTATTTGAATGTATAATAAAACTGTTGGAATCTTGTAAAAGTGAGGTGTGCAATTTCTGTAAGATCCTAAAATTTAACACAAAACTCAGTATTGACATGCGCCTTCAATCTGCATTAAACAGCTTTTGAGATCTGCCATTATGATACGAAACTGTGATATTGTAATGATATATTCAGTATACATAAAGCTGTGATATATCAAATGAAACTCACCCCGAGAAAATTTCTAAGCAGTAAAAAAATACATCTTGACGTTTGTGCAGAGACAGACGTGAGGCTGGATTTGGTGCGACTTTTTCACAGACCAGTAAAGTCTGACTGAAGTCGTACCCGGTGCTGACACACACACACACACACACACACACACACACACACACACACACACACACACACAGATGAGAGAGAAACAGAAAACTTATCAAAGGAAACCCTTTCCGATAGACGGTTAAGATTTACATTTACGGTACATTTTAACACAAAAAAGCATGAAGGATTTTGCGCGGAGGACCAGAGATGCAACCTATTCCACTATTTTATCCCGTCACAGTAGTTAAATGAGAAATGTACCTACAGTATGAAGTACACAGAGTTTAGTTGAAGGAAAACCTGTGCGTCTGCACTGAGCGTCTGTCCTCACGGCAGGAGCGATAAATTCAATCAGCATATGAGAAAACTCTGACATTCACCTGAATCTGTGTTAAATACTGTGCCGGCCGTAACAGGACCTGACCGAGTGCCACGTCAGCAATGGACTGGGCATCATCACGTTCCCCACTCGATCCCGACACACCCATGATGCCCTCTTCATGTACAACACAAATGTCTTTAGAATCATATCCACCGAACTGAACCATCACCCGTTCTTTCATGAATCCTCTCATCCTGAACTCACACGGCTCATGCGTCCGTTGAAACGCACTGTGGGGTATAGTTATAAAGTTTTGATTCGAAATTATTTCAATTGTTTTGTACGCACAAATGAGTAATGCACAATCTTTAGTGAATTGTTGATCGTCACCGAACAAAAACATCATTAACTGAGCTTTATATTACAAATATAAAAGTACATCTGGAAATGTGAAAGGCACGTAAAAGCGGTTTCTTTAACAGAACTTCACTGAGCTGGCGACAAACGATTCTGAACCTGCTACGGGTACAACGACAACCAGAATCTGTACATGCCAATTTAATGTCGTTCAACGTTTAAGTATCAACATTTTTAGCATTTATTCTGTCAGAATCACAGAGATTTCAGAAAATGAAATGAATGTCCTTCTTCTTGACATAATAAAAACAACTGCAGTAAAGTTAAAAACGTATATTTCAATCAATCAAAGTGTCATGTGATCACCATGATGATCTTTATTAAACAATTATTTTTTTGTGTTCTTATTGTCTGTTTGTTTTAATGTTGATGTCATTTTACTTTTTTTTGTCTTTTGTACAGCACTTTGGTCAACGTAAGTTGTTTCAATTGTGCGTCATAAATAAATTGATTGATATTTAGATAAAGTCACACTTAAAAATGTTTCAATGTCACAATAAAAAAATATCAAAGTGGCAAACAAATCATTGTAAAGCTTCTCTCACACGCTTCTCTTTTCTAAGCAACTGGTGATTTAAATCAATGTATTAAGTTTATACACTGCACACTAATTATAATAATAAGATACACATTTATACTATATTAGATTCAATACAAAATAAATGCAGAATACTTCAAATAAATATTAAACCATAAAGGGAAAAAGCATTAATTAAATAATTGCAATATTATGTTGTTATGTTATGGTATGTTATGTTATATTAAATTATATTATAATAAATATATTTAAGATAATCGCTTTGTTCAGCTTTATATTTAAAACAATGAAGTGAAAAGAGACTATCATGTGCTTTCGAATCAAATCAGCTGGAACAATTATTTTTTATTAGTAAATTAGGGACAAAAATATGAACTATAAGTTACAATCAATAAAGTTGTGTTTTCTGATTAATAAAATTAATTAGACAATAATTTTGGTTGCATTTTAAATGCATCTTAATTAGAAATATGTTTGATATCTAAATCCTGACGCACATTCACATTCAGTTCAGGAGTTCAAGTAACTTACACTGGTGAATAATATAAATCTGTCTGAGAGCCACTGAGCATTTTAACCCGACACAACGCTGGTATTTAAACAGATGTACTCTGAAGACACGCATGCGAGAGACAGAGAGAGTGAGTTAACGGGGGGCTTCTCTTTTCTTTCTGAAAGGTAGAGCTGTCTCTCTCTCTCTCTCTCTCTGTCTGTCTGTCTAGACTGAGGGGGGTTGGGTGGGCTTTAGGAGGTCATGTGTGCCAAGCCAATGACAAAAGACTCTTTTATGAGGAGCGTATGCAGATAGGAGCACCACTTTTGTGCTCGGACCCCAAGCTTGGATGAAGGGAAGGTGGTGGGGGGAGAGTTGTGTATAGATGCTGTGAGACCTTTAGATTGGTGTGAAATTGCTAAAAGTGCTCAGATTTGTCTTAGTTTAGGATGAAATTCTGGTTTAATACTAAAAACAATAAGCAATATAGATTTTTAACGATTTAATTTCTGACATGTCTCTTACATTTTATGACCATTTATTTATTTATACATAAATAAAAATGCTGTCTTGAAAAAAATACTTTTTTGTTGGATCTTCAACTGGCTGCACGTCTGAAAGAACTTTCCTTTTAAAAGTAGGTCACAAATCGCTCATCTTTCATTTTCATCCCAATGAATGAATCCTCTCCTACATTTGATCCTCCATCTCGTTTTCCTTAAAACACGTCACACCACAAAAGTCAAATGCCTATTGAACGTCACTTTGACTTTCAGAAGATTCTGCAGGTGGATGCGGAACAGCGACACATTCGCATCTTAAGTTCACGTGACACAAGCAGACACACACGCATGCTAATAAAGCACACGAGAGACCCGCCGATGACTGTCTGGGGCTTCATTCTTTTCCGTCAGGGAAACAAAAGAGTTGGCACGGCCTCGTCCGCCATCTTACGCCCAACTGGCACCAGCCTGGCAGAGACGAATTTGAACAACTTACATTCACACACACACACACACACACACACACACACACACACACACACACACACACACACACATGTGAGATTAACACACGAAAGACGTGAGATTAATGATTCACAGCATGTATGATGCTCTCGTGTTAAATATTTGCTGTCAATTACTTTAAGCCAATCACAGTGTCCTGAAAGAGATGATGTCATGACTCCATGTACACAGGCGCGTCTGTGATGCCAATGTCAAAAGTTGTGATTAATTACAGAGTTTCTTTCCATCCGAGCAGATGAAGAAATGCTGTTTTTTAAAAGTCAGTTCTGACACATGACATCACTGAAACGTGCTGATGTACGAGTCGTATGGAAAAATAACAAGAAAACATACAAAACACACGTGGCAGATTTCACCAACTTTGCTGCAATTTACCAGATTCAAAGAAAAATGGAATGAAAGTGAACGTTGTCTGAACGTTGCATTACACAACAACATCTGAAGCCAGAGCTTTCCTGTTTCCAGCACTTTTCCTGACTTTTCTGTGTCTGGTTATTTTGGATTGACTTTAAGCAACTCATATGTTTTATTTTATTCTATTTATATTCATATATAATATACCAAGATCTATCCTCTTTATATTATCATATTCATCTTATTGGAATTGTCAATTTTTTAACACCATTATTTCTTAATCTCATTCTTAATTCTGCAGTTAATTAGTTCTTCTATTTTAAAGTATATTATTATTATTATATTATTGTCCTTTTTTGTCTGCAAATTATGTGAAGACAGTCGTACAAAGCATTTCCCGACATGTACTGTGTATAGCTGTGTTCGTGACAAATAAACTTAAAATCACATTTACATTCAGATTTTATGTGTCATCGAAGCAAAATGAGATTCATAAATTACAGAAACGCAACGATGAGCTTTGGACTACCCAAAATTCTCATAAAAACCCAGAATCCTTTTCAAACAGCCTGCATTCCCTTATGAAAATCAAGCATGGTCTTCCAGTCACAAAAGATCAACCATGTTGTTTGAAGTCAAACTATGTCAATCGATAAGCAAAAAAAACACTTTCACTATAATAAAACCACGCTTCGTTTTTTATAAGTGATCTAACAGAAGCCACAACCACCAGAGACGCTCCGGAACTACACAAACACCGATGAGAAAATAATTTACACGAACCACTATCTTAAAAAAGCATCTCGTTCTTTTTCAACGTTTTTTATCTCGGATTCAAATGTTGGTTTTAACAGCCAGTCAACATGATATCAAAACTGAGATCATAATCTCATTCATCATGGCCTTGCGAAGATGACTGTCCCTGTGGTGCATTAAATGGCGATTAACATACGATTACAGACACATGCTGATGGATATAAAGACCCATTTTACCATGTGGACACGTAGAGAAGATCTGGACCATGAACTTGACATTTAACATCATCGGGTCAAAAATCCTCCTGTGAAGTGCTCAGGAGACAAATCAATCCCCCACAATGCACAGCGACGACTCGATTCTGAACTGAAATGCTCAAATTTTACTAGGTGAAAATCAAGTCCCACCTACTGTATATTAACTTCAATATTCTCTTCATTCAGAAATACATCACATGACAGTCAAACGGTGGCCTGCGCTGTTTTACTTAGAAGAGAAAATCTATAAACAATGCATTTTACGCTATCTTGCTTCAGACCATTCAAAGTCTCCATCAAAACCTTAAATTTGTTTGAAAATGCGATCGGAAGCGCGTCACACTGAATGTTAGATCGCTGTAAGATTTTGTAGTTGGTTTGCAGGCAGTTTGTCAGACAGCCAGAAGTCCCAGAATGCCTGGCGAGAGCCCAGCTGTGATCTGCTCGCCGAGTTAACTGTTGCGACACAACGCTCATCTACACCCAAACCACATCCATGCTTAAAGTCTCGTCAACCTACATCACTTCTTACCCATGCTTACACAAACTACCTTATGTTTAGTTAGACATGTGAAAATGCAGAAAGGTTTGTGCGAGGTTACAGGAGACATTATACAGTTTGTGCTGTATAAAAATCATGACGTCTACAAAACATAATGCAAATAAACAAATTGCCAGGGTGTTGCTATGGAAATTGATGCAGTAATTTACTGTACATATAATACTTTTTTTATCAAAAAAGTTGATCTGTGGCAGGACTCACTATGACCAAAAGCTAAAAAACTAAACAGTGGAGATGAATAAAAAATCACCCTAAATAACCCTAAATCAATTTTAAATGAATAAAACCAATCGGTGTATAAAGATAAAAAAATGATCAAACACTGTGATGAAGGAATTGTTAGAAAGCGATCAGCAGAATGTTTGCGGTTCATGAACACAAATTACTTGTGTTAGTTTATCATCAGCTTTCAGTAAATGAAAGTAAAGCCACAGTGAGTCACAGCGAGTGTTTAACCACAGACTGACACATCAAACACAAATTACACCAGTTAACACACGCACACACCAGCATACACAAACGCACGCACGCACACACAGACACACACGCACGCACGCACACACACCCGCATACACGCACACACACACACACGCACGCACACACACACGCACGCAGACACACACACACACACACACACACACACACACACACAGACAGCATCACAGGCGCATAACGCAGACACGCACGCACAACACACGCACCACGCAGAGATCCTACTTATAAGTCGCAGGGATGTTGGGATGGTTTGAGGATTCTATTGAGCTGTCGATTGGTAAAAAAGGAGGGTAGTAAGTGACACAACAACACAAGCACAACACGCGACACAACCGCACGCACACACTACTCGGCATAACGCAGCACAAACATGCACACACGCACCGCAACATGCCACACACACACACACACACACACACACGCACGCACGCACGCAGACACACGCACGCAGACACACATACACACGCACGCACACGCACGCATGCACGCAGACACACGCACGCACGCACACAC
This sequence comes from Triplophysa rosa, assembly GCF_024868665.1. Classification (NCBI taxonomy): domain Eukaryota; kingdom Metazoa; phylum Chordata; class Actinopteri; order Cypriniformes; family Nemacheilidae; genus Triplophysa; species Triplophysa rosa. The sequence continues at coordinate 1,208,468 of NC_079892.1, read as the reverse complement.
GCACGCAGACACACGCACGCAGACACACATACACACGCACGCACGCACGCAGACACACGCACGCACGCACACACGCACATACACGCAGACACACACGCGCACACACTCGCATACACGCACGCACGCACACACACATACGCACACGCAGGCACACACACGCACAAACATGCACGCATGCGTGGACACACTTTCTTGCTATGTGCATACTTTCCAGAACTGTTTCTTTTTGTATCTTTATAGTGAGTTTTTCGCACTCCAGTTTCCTTTATTTCACTCATTGGGGTTTGTAAAGTAGACTTTGCAAAGATGTGATGAAAACTGCTACAGTATCAAACTTGTTCAGATTTATACATCCAACATCACTCTTATTTTAGCCAATTATTTAATATGTTGTCTTTACAATATCACACTTATCATTTATTTTACACAGCCTAAATGTTTCTTTATACAACAAATATATATAGATGAATATGTATTTCAGGAAGGGGGTCCTCACAAGATCCATCATATCTGGGGGTCCCTCGCATGGTAAAGGTTGAAAACCCCTGGTGTAAAAAACTGAAAGCAAGCGTTCAGCATGTGTGTTAAAAGAATAGTGCATGATGGGATTGATATTTACTGTACCTGCCAGTCCTCCAGTCAGATATAAATTAAGGTCATTAATGTGCCGATTGGCAGCAGGTGCCGTCTGGGTCAGGAGGTAAATAAGTTCATGAGCTGCTGGCCAGACGGCGGGTGAGTAAATATACATGTCCTTTCACTCCAATGCATAGTGTTAGTAACAGAAGCCCCTCGCTGACTGAACGCTGAGTACAGCGACCCCCATGACACACACACGCACTGTCCTGCTTCATTTTAAACAGACATGAGTCCTGTGACCCCGTCAAAGCTCCGACAAATACAGAAGTCTGATATTATATATTTTATTATAACATTGCACTCTGAAATACTGAGTTCTGATTGGTCGGTCTGTTATCCTCTGGTATAGTCATACTGACTTGTCAAATCATTTTTAAATAAATAAAATAAAAGTATGCTGAATTAATAACATATACTGTATAAGAATGTATTTTAAATTGATTGACCCAGTTTGTCTTGTTTAAATTTGTGTCTTGTCTTAAAGCGATGTTCCTCAGAGAACATTTGCAGCTAATAAAATTATTAAAATCAATATTTCATAGTCAATGATTTAATCATGCGATTATATATTATCCCTTACATATAAACTATTTTAAAAAATCCTAAATCAGACTGAACTGAAAAACACATCAGTCTACAGTTCAACTCTTCTTTCAGCACTCGTAACAAAAGCAATCTATCGCTCAGAGCAAATTCTGTAATGGACTTAACACGCATATAAAGGCCGACCTGTGGAAATCTCAACACGTAACTCCTACTAAAGCACTCGAATCTTTTAACAGACACCAGAAATGCTCTCCAGGACCGAGACGTGACAGTGAAGCCGGCGGTACGTACAGTGAAATGTCATCGCCATTATTAAAGCTCACTGACAGAACACACGCGCGCACAGCACGCATGCAAACACACACACACGCTCACACAATCAAGCAAACACACACACTCACAAACGCAAACACACGCACGCACACACACACACACGCGCACACATACACGCACACAGCATGCACGCAGACACACAGCATGCATGCACACACGCGCAGTGCACACACACACACACACACACACACACGAGCGCTCTATATTATATTAGTACACCAGCACAGCACAGCAGCACCGTGCATGCACACACACACACACAGCGCGCGCAGACGACCACGACACAACAGCATGCACACACACCACACATACGCGCACACACGCACACCACACACACACAACACCTCTATGTCAACGCAACACAGTTTATCGCAAACACACGCAACCAGCATGCGCAGCACCCGATCGCAAAGCACACAAACAACACATTCATTATAGTGTCCACACAGTTTGAATGAGTCTCGCTGAATCATCACACGCACAACCACACACACACGACTGCCGTAACACACACCCACACACACACGACTGACCAGGCACGTCACCTAGCAGGACACAGCAGCATGTCACGCAATGCACACAACGATCGCAGGTCCCACACAGCACGCACACAAACAGTACGCACACACACACACAGCACGCACACACACAGCACACACGCACACACACACAGCACGCACGCACGCACACACACACACACAGCACGCACACAAACACACACAGTACGCACACACAACACGCACACAAACACACACAGCACGCACGCACGCACACACACGCACGCACACACACACAGCTTTCAGTCTGAACATGTTAGAATGGACTTCTCTGATTATATTCTAAAACCTTTCATCTGTCAATAGATGATAGACATTTCTACACTCGTTTCATTCAGGAGCTGAATGTCCGTACATGCAAACCTACGATTTACAGCATCCAGTACAGTATAAATCGAGTCCATATGTGAAACATAATATCTAATGCCTTGTACCCCTCCTATGATGGAAAAGGCCTTTTCTCACTCATACACACCGAGTTGTGTTGGCTTTTACAAATCCTCAACAGTTCCAAATCGCCTTGGCTGTTTTCATCTATCCTCAGTTTCTCTGCAGCACAATCTTCACATTCTGATATACCACAACACTGATACAGTATGGTTTATATCTCATCGTATCGACTCACTTCCTTAGAATGACAACACAAACACACCTCAAGAAAACATGCGGCTTCTAGAAGCAAATAAAAAGAACATGTGCGCAGCAGAATATGATGTCTACAGTTAATGTGCTGAATCAAGTCGATCTCACCGAAGTTCCTAACTATGACTGGCTCAGAAAAGTGAAATTAGGTGTTTGATATTGTTATATGTTGATATATATATATATCTAATGCAACGAAATGTGAATATTTGGAAGTGTGGCGTCCAAACACTACATCTGAATTTACTGTACGTGAAAAAACAGGGTATTACCACAGTACTGTTAATGCAAGTGATTTCTGAGCAGAAGTAAGAGTGCTGAAGTCGGCCGTAATGTGGAGTTCTGGGCTGCGCTCCATCCAAACGCTCTCTGGCACAAAGCTCATGGAAGCGGCACAGAGAAACGGCTCGGCCCCGTGTCAAGCGCTTTCATTTCAAAGGCCTGTCTTTAGTGGCTTTTCCTGATAGAACTTTCTTCTGGCCCATTAAAAGCGCTCAGAAAATTAGTTTAGCAAGTGTTTTTGTCATTAGCAGTTAGCTTATAAATAGAAAAGGAGTTTGCTGTTGAAGTATAACCTCTAATAGTGCGACACGAAGGACGAGAAATGATCCCGGAGAAAACTCAAACATCCAGGGTGATTAAAATGACATAAAACAGCGAGCGCAGCATGAAATGAAGCCTGAAAGGGAACGAATGACCGCTGCGAGTTTGACCAGATAACACATTTCACATTGGAAATGACACACACAACATTGAAATAATAATCAAATTTGATTTGTTTTCTTCATGCACGTTTCTTGTCTTGTTGTGCACAAATCAATCTTATTTCAAAATCTAATAAATTCGTCCAGCTGTAAAACAAAAAAAATCGCTAATGTAATCAAAATCCACATAATGAGGATTTTGTTGAGAAATGTGCGTTTCCAACACCCTCGTGACAATTTGTAACTATTTTACAAGGTGCGTATGAATTCGTATGATCTCTTTTGTACGTTACGTATCTTCTTTTAGTGTCTGACGGTTGGGTTTAGGGGCGGGGCTTCATTATTGATTTTTAAAGGGATACTTCACCCAAAAATGAAAATTGTGTCATCATTTCCTCACCTTTGAGTTGTTCCAAATGTGTATAAATGTCTTTGTTCTGATGAACACAGAGAAAGATATTTGGAAGAATGCTTATAACCAGACAGATTTTGCCCCCATAGACTCCCACAGCAGGAAAAATTACTTGATCATTTGTTTTGTTCTGTTGAACACAAAAGAAGATATTTGGAAGAATGTAGGACAGCAAACAGTTCTGGGGCACTTTTGACCGCCATTGCAAATTTTCCTTCTATGAGAGTCAATGAGGAGCAAATTCTGTTTGGTTATGAGCATTCTTCCAAATATCTTTCTCTGTGTCCATCAGAACAAAGACATTTATACACATTTGGAACAACTCGAAGGCGAGGAAATGATGGGTGAAGTATCCCTTTAACTATTGTGCGTTTTTGTTTGATTCACATTGTACAATTTCATCCGCATTAAGCATCTTGTGCTGTTATGAATTCTGATGAGACAAAGAAAACGAATGAAATGTTTAAACAAAACAAAAAGCATTAGCGTTGATCAAACGCTGCAGAAATGCATCACAAACGCACCAATGAAAATATCTGTCACCAACATTCAGCCAATGAGAGAACGACACGACAGACTCAATTTCTCTCGCGAGTTAAACTTCAACAGCGAGGTCATTTATTCTCATTAGTGCGTTTGCCATTCCCGAGTCTGTCCTGACTCGAAGAGATCCCGACCGGCTGCTACCTGAGACGCTTGCTCTCCGATCTGAACCAGACATGCCAGAAAACACATTTCATTCTCTCTCTCTGATGCCTCTTTTCACCTTCGGCTACAAAACAGCAGGGCGGATGTTTAAAATGGCCGGGCATGCCTCGGTGGGAAAGGGAGAAAGTATTGTGTTTGGCTGTCTGGCGGAGCCGAGCGTGTTTTGTGATGGCTAACGTTTCACGCTGCATCAACACGACGCTTGGCTAAATAAAACACACCAATCAGAAAGTGAAGAGTGAAGGCCGAACACATCAATCAGCTTGAAAATCAAATGTATTTCAGTCCAAATAAACGGCACTGGACACTATCAACAACATGTTTGTGCTTCACACATAAAAGAAACGTACGGTTTTATACGTTTTAGTAATAATATCAACATAACAGCCAAAACGTAACCCTCTTACATATGAGACACAATCCCATAATCCTTATCAGCAAATGATAGAGAACGTTTGAAAAAAGACCTTGTGTGAACACATTTGCCATCAGAGAAATACAAGTAAAGTCACTTTTTTCTGTGGCTGAATATAAATGTCATCAAAGCTCAAGAAATATGAACTATAAATTCAACATTTTTCATATTTTGGCGTACTTAAAATAAATAATTCCACCAAATATGAAAACAAAAATATTTACTGACCCTCATGTCAACCTGGATGACATCTGAATTCCCGTGGAACACAAAAAGAAGAAACTGTATGATCTCTTCGGCTAAAGAAATCCCACAGAACTAAATAAAATGGTGAAAATGTCAAACTGCACTGCAAAAAATGACTTTCTTACTTAGTATGTTTGTCTTGTTTTCCAGTACAAATGTCTAAAAGCTCTTGAATCAAGATGCGCTTTCTTGATGAGCAAAATGACCTGAGAAAATAAGTCTTGTTTTTACACCAAAAATAGGACATTTCAGTGAATATGTGCTTAAAAAATGGGGTAAGAAAAATTATCTTGAATTAAGGTTGACCTGTTTCTTAGTCACCCTATTCAAGATTATTTTTCTTACCCCACTGGCAGATTTTCTTGCTTGTTTAAGTACAAATTCACTGAAATTTCATATTTTTGGTCTAAAAACAAGACTTATTTTCTTGGGTCATTTGTACTGGATAACAAGACAAAAATACGTCATTTTTTGCAGTGTGTCAATGCATTAACTGTGTCAACAAATATAAAGAAATCTTCATTATTATCGCAGTACTATACGTAAAAGGTCAACACGGTCATGTTGCACACTTTTGTGTTTATCCAAACGTACAAGAAAAGTGCACAAGCTTAATCCTCATCTTACTTTGTATTGGCACCCATAAAAGCGTCCCTTTTAATAACAAGACCCAGAAGAGAAACGCTCAGAGACCCAGTTCACAACCCAGCAAGACCAAATCTCACCAAGTTTGACTTTTATTCTCTTTGCAGGAACTGACTTTGGTTCGCTGTGTCTTTAAAGGACCTGAAGTTTTCTTGGCAGCTCAAAGGAGAACTGCGAGTTTGGCCAAAATAGACAATAAAGTGGAGAGGAGGAACATGCCAAAATGAAGGGGGCAACAAGTTCCAGGGGCTCATTTTTCCTCCATGATTCACGCTGGAAAAGAAAGAACTTCCCTGTCCTCATCTGAACCCTCGCTGAGCTCCGAGACTCACACAAGGAAGTGCTGGGGGAGGGGACACGCGCGCAAACACACACACGCACACGCACACGCACACACACACACACACACACACACACGCACACACGCACACACACACACACGTTGGGTTTCCATGTTTTATGGGGACATTCCATAGACACAATGGTTTTTATACTGTACAAACTGTATCTCATATTCCCCTAACCGTAACAATCACACACAACTGTCTGCTCTTTTACATTTTCACAAAAGTTCATTCTCTATGATTTATGAGCTTGTTTCCTCATGGGGACAAAAGAATGTCCCCACAAGGACAAGGGTTTTGGATATTGCCATCTTTGTGGGGACATTTTGTCCCCATACCGCAGGGTTTACCCTTCCCACACACACACACACACACACACACACTGCAGGTTCTTCACAGAACTGGGTCATTCACAAACGACCCAAAACACGTGAGAGGTAATCAGAGAAATGCACTTACACACAAATACATCAACGTACAGTTAATAAAACAAATTCTGTAACAACACTTGTGATACGACATTAGCACAACAAACTCCACACAGCTGTGCTCGACTGATAAAAAACACCGTATTCCTGCGACAGTCTCATGCTCGACCACCCAAAAGTGGACAAAAGTGACATCCGGAGGGAATATTTGGACAACGTCTGCTGCTCCTTAGATTACACTAAATCATCCAAATATGAGGTGTATGATACACTTACATCGAGTCATTGAGCAGACGCTTTTATCCAAAGCGACTTACAGATGAGGGAAACAATGGAAGCAATTGGAACAACATAAGGACAACAAAAAGCATACGTGCAATAAAACTGCTCTCACAAAGCCTACCACAGTGTACAGAGCTAAGGTTTTTTTTTTTTTACCAAACAAACAAAACATATACAATTCGAAGATATTTATTGGACAGAATTGTTTGGCAAAACTGTATCAGGGAATATTCTAAATAATATTAGCCCCCTTGGTAAATATGAGCAAAGAATGCTGTGAAAATAAATCTGCATTGCTTCTCCTTTTGAGCTTTTATTGAAAAGAATCACAAAAATGAAATGTTTCATTGAAGTAAAACAATTGAAAGTAGGAGGAAATCACATGATGAAATAAATGTTTTTCTCTAATACACACACAATTATTAGCCCCCCTTCATTTAATTCGTTTTGCACTTCATTTGCAAGAAAATCAGATCTGAGTCTTCTCTCGTATGCCCGATGAGGTTTGAGATTACATTGAGAGTCATCTGAGTCCATTCCTCCATACAGAATTTCTCCAGATCCCTCATATGTTGGTGCTGCCTCTTCTTCAGTTCATCCACTCATGTTCTATAGTGTTCAGATCAGGGAACTGGGATGGCTGTGGCAGGACCTTGATTTTGTGTTCAGCGAGTCATTTTTTTGTTGATTTGGATGTTTGTTTTGAACCTTCAATGTGCTGATGGAAGATCTACCCACGACCCATTATACGATTTCTAGCAGAGCAAGTCAGGTTTTGATTTTGAAGTTCCAGCAGTAGATTTAAATGTGGACATGGTATCCCTGTGTGCACCAAACTTATCTTGTGTTCTTGCTGACAAAAAAACTCTGTTTCATTCCATATGGCCATAGACCCCAGTCCTGGTTGAAGTTCCAGTATGGCACATTAATATGGTGCAGTTTCTTGAACAGTGTCCCAAACAACTTGTGGTGATGGAGGTTCAGTTTTCCTTTATTTTATGAAATGCTTTCTGACCCCAAAACTAAACTCATGTCTGCAATCCTCCATCTGTGATGTTTGAAGAGTCGTTGGCCACTCAAATTCTTCTCCTCACTGTGCAGTGAGACAATATAGACACACATCCTCTTTCAGGCAGATCTGCAACATCTCCAGTCCATTTATTGTTTTAACTATTTCTTTAAAGCTTCTTTCTATTTTGTGTAGCTCAGAAATCTTTTGTTGCCCATCAGAACTTAATTCTTTGGTTTTACCCATTGTGATGAATGATTAAGGGGGTTTGGGCTTTGTGTTACTAATATTTATTCTCCTGTGCAAAAAGAAGTCATGACTGGACAACATCATGTTTCTAGTCACCTTGGTGTGCTCAGAAAATGTAAAAATCTATGAAAATATACTTGAGAGATGTTTCACTCGTAAGAATTTCTGGGGGGGGCTAATAATTGTGGCCTGAGTGTATTACAGAAAAACATTTATTTTATAATGTGATTTTCCCCTATTTTAAATTGTTTTACTTCAATGAAACATTGGATTTTTGTGAATTGTTTAAATAAAAGATCAAATGGAGAAACAATGCAGATTTATTTTCACAGCATTCTTTGCTCATATTTACAAGGGGGGTAATATTTTTGTCCCAACTGTAGGTTTTATTCTAATAATATATCATAATAATACGCGTTTGATCAGTTTTGAGTATTTTGTTGGATTCGTCTACAGCAGTCATTCTCCTGACTCTTGACTCAATAAACTTTGCTCACGCACTCAAAAAATTATTTAATTATACTGTTCACTTTATTTAAAAAAAAAATTTGTTTTAACACCTTTGTATTAGGTTTTATGTTCAAACACAATTGCATTGTGTTAAATGGACTAAAAACAGTAATGCTTTGGCTTAACAACACAATTATTTTGAAGCACTTTACATAAATGCAGTAGCGTTGTTAACCACCACGCAAACCACGCAAATGCGTAGGGCCCCGCAAGCTTGGGGGTCCCCTAGTGGCTACAAGCGGTAAAATCATTTGACGCTTGATTTAGACACTCAGATATACGCAATGAAGCGCAAGTATTGGCGGTGCTCCAAAACGAAAAAAGCAAACGAAAAGAAATCTAATACTAATTTTACGAATATAGCAAAACAATGCTATGAAAAAGAAGAATCTTGCACCTTTTACTTTCTTATACTGTACTGTAGCTAAAAGCATTTATTATTGTAATATGTATTGTAAAATAATTATATTTGTATTATTCTGAATAGAACAAAGGACACTTTTTCATCCCAAAACCAAGGAGGTTTATTCTTATAACAAACTGTAGAGAATTTTGTGCTGTTATGTGGTTCAGCGTAAAATAAATCCAGTTAATATTTGTATGTATATATGTCTCATTAATTCCATGTACTCAATGCTGCTGTGCAATTCAAACAAAAATGTCTTGACTTTGCTTAGGGCCCCCAAAATGGTAAACACGACCCTGCAAAAATGAATTTAGTTGTATTAAAGTAGGGTTATAGAAACTAGGAACGGGATTTCCACTACCCATCATGCTTTGCACGGGGCTGAATAGGGAGAGTAAAAGTTTAAATAAAATTATACATCTTTTATCAAATGATAAGGACGGCGGTTCCACATAATGGAAAGTTGTTATCACTACTTAAATACTTTTAGTAGGATGAACTTAATTGATTCACGTTATTTGGACATTATTTGGACATGGTTGTTTAAGCTTACTCAATACAGTTTAGTTCATCATACATTAAGTTTTTGAGTAGAGATAACATATTTCTGTTGTGTGGAACCACTGTCCATAATTTAATGAAGTTAATTTAAAGTATCATTTCTTTCAGTGTGTGTTGTGTTACGTTTTTACAAACCTCCTCAAATGATTTTCAAAACCGAGCTCAGAATCAATATGAATTGTGAAAAGAAATCTGACCTGAACAGACACAAATGAAAGCAAACGCATGCGGCAGTACCGTGTGTTTTTAAATCTCAGATTTTGTTTTTAGTCTTTGTGACTCCAGGGCGACTCAAAATGAACATCTAGTTCAGTTTATTTCTTCATTTTTCTTTGTGCATTTCTAACGGTCAGCTTCGGAAAGAAAAAGTTCAGCTCTCCAGGGATTCCGGCCCTGTGCACATTGCACAGAAATAAACTTTTGTGCATCTCATCTGTTTGGATTTGAAGCTCGAGTACAACACTTTAGTAGTCTCAAACAAATCTTTTTAATTATACAAATTATTACAATGTGGTTTCCATGAAAATGATGAGGATTCTGACGATTTAAAGAATCGTTTCTCAGTCATACAGAACATGATCATGATCATGATGAGTCAGAGAGCTGTCGTGAGAAACACAGAACAGCTTTCACAGCAGGAATACGACTACAGTAAAACCACCAAAACCACAAAACTATCTCTTTGACTTGCGTCACTTTCAATAGCTCTGCTGAAACGTTCTGAAATCTGGAGAACACGGAGATTCATCAGACTGCACGAGAAAGCACATTTCACATGAGCACTGAAACATCTCCACGGATTCTGCATGTACAGTAGGCCTACAGTTACATTCGCATATACGTGCAAAATGACACCATCCACACTTTCACTCGTTTTAGGCTTTTAAATGAACACTTATGCAAATGAGTATATTATCATTCTTTACTTGCATTTATTCAGCAAATGCTTTATGAAATGAGAGAGCATTTAACATTTCGTCAGTGAGCCAACAATGCATCTCCAAAACTATGTTCACATGTACAAGGTTACAAAGTTAGACTGTTAGAGGTTAGTTATTTAAAACATTAAATTATCTGGCTTTTAGAAAAATAAATACAACAGACTGCCCTACTGAATTAGTGTGCATACTATTGATCAATTTACATGATCAATAATAAGTGTTATTTTACTTTATTATATTTAACATATTCAAAGAAATAAAGCAGACAATCACTATGCTGACAGACCCGAATGAACAAACACTTAAGAGTATTATAGATTTACTGTAATGCATAATAGCTTAAACGCACCATACACACTATATGCATTGTATCGTGAATTTCCATATTATTATTGCTCGTGTATTTAATTATTTTGTAAATATGTATGAAAACTAGTAAGAGTTACTGTATAATTATGCAATATCTTGGTTTGCAATGCTCTTTAATGCACTTCATAGTCCGGAAATCCTGAAAGATTGTGTGCAGGACACCCGGTGGAATCATACTTCACAATCATACTAACAAAAATATACGATTTAGAAAATCTTGACATACCTTTAGAATATTCCGAGATAAACTTGAGGACGTCCTGATAGAGATGGGTGAAGAATGAAAGTCTTTTGTAATCTCATCACATCTGTGTTGCGCGTCTTTACGCGCAGGGTTCACTGCGCAACGTTCTGCTTTCCACCATTTTTGTTTACATGTGAAAGACAAAACTTTTATGATGCTCAATATCACTGACACAAATCTCGGAACGCGACATAAGTTCATGCATGACACGATGGTCCGTGTATATTTGACTCCAGTGAAGTTTCTGACGTTTGGCGATTTGGATATAAAGTTTCGCGTCTGTTTGTTCATCGACGCCCATTTTCATCTCGTCGAAGGAAAAGCTCCTTGTTTAGCCATCTGATGGATAATGTTGTTGAATACGTTTAAAAAGGGAGAGTTCAACGCGTATTTCCCAACAGAGATGAAGTTTACGCGCAAGAATACTTCAAACAAACTTTGATCTCATGAGAACTCACCTGCGTCTCACCGACAGACACGGATCTGCCGCGGATAGACTGCACGGTAGCGCTTTCATATAACAATCATTCACGAACGTTAGGCGCTATAATACTTATAATATCAAAATATGTATTTTATAATAATAAAAATCAAAGTTCACGTGCATTTAAATATCACGTTATCAACCAAAGTGTACCAAATCAAAGTGTAATGACATTTCCAATGACGTCAATGTACGTGAACTCTTCTGTTTGTAAGATGTACCAAAAATGTCTAACTTGATAAGTAAACACTCGATAAATAAAGCTTATTAAAAAAATTCCCTGATCATATGACATCATGTCATATTTCTCAGAAATTATAGATGGAACCACGTGAAGCCAATTTTCAGGGCACCCGATGAAGCATTTTTGTGCAAGATGAAATTCGTGAAAAATATACCGAAATAACAAATTAACATTTTTATATACCCAACATCAACTGTACTGTATGAATAAAGTCCAAATAAATGCTGTATTTGAACTCGTGTCACTTTATGAAGCAAGAACAGACAGAGTTTTGCTCTAGTGCAATGCTGATTAAACAAACTAAGAATAACAAACAATTATATATATATATATATATATATATATAATTATATGTAAAATATAGAACTTATTTTTATAAATAATTAAAATATTTTTTTCGATTAGATCAGATGAAGCCAGGAGTGACAATTTACATTTGTGCCAATCAAAGATGTAGATGTAAAAACCTTTTTTACAGTGAATGTATGCCATTTTAAAAGTATAATTTGTGTATGCATTTTCTATATTTGTGTGTTAAGACATTCCACACTCGCACAGCTGAAGTATGTGATAATATAAATAAAACTTTTCAATCAAACTTTGACTTCTATCTCTTGCATGTATTTATGACATTTGGATGTTAATTTTGTATCATTCTGCCCTGACAACACAGCTCTCTCTCCCTCTCTCTCTCTCTCTCTCTCTCTCTCTCTCTCTCTCTCTCTCTCTCTCTCTCTCTCTCTCTCTCTCTCTCTCTCATTGGTGTTTGGATCTTTGGCTGTGTACCGAGCAATCAGATGTACTTCAGAAATCCCACAGTCGCAGGTGTCAGTGCGACTCCAGTTCCTGGTAAACAAACAGACTGCCAGAGTTCAGGTTCAAGCGGTGCGTCTGTCCCGGTCTGAACTCTCTCTTACCCCCCGGAGGGTTTACCTGGCCTCACGTGTCTGTTGTGATGACACACGAAGGCCCTGTCCCAAATGGCGCACTTGCGGTCTCGTGGACTTAAATTGCGCGTTCTCGCCAAGTCTACGTGTCCCATTTGTCTTTTTAGCGCTCAGAAGTCTGCTCGCGAGCGCCTCCTTTGTGCCCTCGATGTTGTCTTCGACGAAGCCCGCACTGAGTGAGACTCCACTGAAGTCCCCTACCCAGGAATCCTTGCGAGCGCCCAATCACAGAACGGATGGGAGGAGTGTCGTGGATGTCAGACATATACGTAAACATGACGGATACATTTTAAAATATATGTTTTGATAAAATTCTAAATTAATTGATTAATTAGTTACTTATTCACATTATTGCTTATTTATTTTCTATTAAGCCAGCTATTCAAGAATAAAAACTTTTAATGCAGTGCGTGTTCTTACTTACGGTAATAAGTCATGTTTTGTTGTAGATCTCTATCTAGTTGTCTCTGGGCTCTGTAAAGATGAACAACACAGCTTCTGTATTATAGAGAAATATTAAATAACAACATATATGCATATTAAGAAGTGTATACAGAAGAATAGTGTATACAAATAAATACATATACATAAGCAGTTGCATTTACGTCATGACAAATGAATGCATTACAAACATAAGTATCTATTGCATAATGCTCGGGTGGCATATCAACATATGAAATACAGAACAATAAAAACCGGCAGCTCCAGTCCCAAATAACAACAGTGGGACAACAAGTGTGGTCGACTTCATGCGGCGCTGCGCAGACTGATCAGTGAATGACAACAAAGTACCGCGAGAGAAAGATTAGAAAGCACCGCTTGCTTTTTCCGGTGTGATGACCTCAAGTCTGTCCCAAAATGCACTCCCATGTACCCTTGTGGACTCGTGCCTAGTGCCCTATAGGTCTGCACTTCCTGACGTCACCAAGTGTGGACTCGGAGGAGGTCCTCAAGACCGGAGTGTGTCATTTGGGACAGGGCCATAGAAGAAGGATCAGCCCCGGTGACCCAGAAAGACGCCCGCGCACGGCCCCGATGAGATTAACTCAGGAGATGACGTCATAGCTGTCGCCGCTGGTCTGGTCATGTGACCGGGTCAACTGTCCAGGGTTAATGCCTTAATTGTGTTTGAACTGTACTCTGATCTGGGATCTGATGACTGTGTGTGATTTCATCATTCAGAGAACACTTCTCGTGTATTTAAAATCTTTCCACAATGGCTTTAACAAACCAAAAAATCCCTATCACAATGAGCTGATAACAATCAGTCAAGTGAAAAGTTTCGACTTGTTGTCGGATTCTTTCATTTTTCTAGTTTAGTTCTTCAAACTGCACTCTCGTTCTCTCTCTCCCAGTCAGGTTTTTCTATCTGTTTCTCCTTCATTACACCAACGGCCATCCCAGCAACATCTGTGTCTCATTGCTGCCAAATAATGATAAACACACTGTCACAGCTGATCCAAAACCCACAGCGCACGGAGTGCTGGATATATTACTGCTAAAACACCTTTCAATTGATTTCTTCAGGCCCCGGGTCCCCGGAGAGACCGGCCCTCTGCTCGCTCGGCAGGATTACGGGAGGATTTGCGAGGCTGGCTCATCCTACGCAGAGCTCTGACAAGAAACTTCACCGGGATGAACAGCAGTCATGTGGACTCTATGAGTTTCTTTCTTCCGCAGAACACAACAGAAGATATTTTGAAGAATGTTGATAATCAAACAACACTGAACCCCATTGACTCCCATTATATGAACACAAAACCACTGAGACATTTCTCAAAATATCTTCTTATGAGGGTGAATAAATATTGACTGAATTGTTTTATTTAATGGGGAACTGTCCCTTCACAAGAACTACTTACATTAGTTTGATCTGAAATAAAAGAATCACTCTTTTCTGAATAAAGTTTATACACGCTTTGACATCTGGAGTTTAGTGTCTGTCCTTTAAAGTGTTTTTTACATTCTTATGATAATCGTCTCTCGGTGCTGTGTTTCTTTTTCTGATATTTTGTCCTCAGCTCATCAGAAACATGTCTTGCATGATTTAAAAACCACAACAACATGCCGAGGCCTCTGCTTCCATTAGCACGACTCTGAATCTGCGTCTGCCGTGGTGGCGAGTGAAGAACGGTGTTGTGCCAATTGGAGGAGATGTGAACCTTTGCAGGCGCAATCAGTGAGTTCTTGAAGTTCACGACGATCACGCGTGCAAACCGACCCTGTGCTAACAAACACACGGTGACACGGACCGATGACATGCAGGTGTTTGCCACTGACGCTGTGTGAGGCGCCAAACTCTTGTGATTCAGTTCGGTGTGTTGTGGAGATAAAAGAACCTGATGTGAGAGACACATCTCCACATTTCTGCCATGTCTCGAGGTCATTGAGGTCACTCCCTGGATTTGACGTCCCGCTGCGCCACCTGCTGGAGGAAAATGAAATTGCTGTCATTTGGTTTACTGTATATGGAGATGTCAAAGAGTTTAGCAAACATCTGAATGTTAAATTGTTTTGTTATTTGTTTTATTTAAGAACATAGTAAACAATATTTTTCATAACATAGACGTCAAAGTTTGAAAATATATATATATAAATCTCCCATATTCAATAAATCAACAGCCACAGCACAGATGTGCACAAATGTGTCTGATGTGTTTTCTGTACAGCACTATAAAATACATTTGAAATGAATTGAACAATACATTACAACAGCAGTTTTGGATTCACAACATGTAGAAACAAATTTCCTGTAAGTGTGTGAGCTCATGACTTCCACATTGAACTTTGCACACAAACTGCGTCCTCTACTGGTCAAAGCAACAATTACAAACAACAAACATTTCTTACATATTCTGTTTGTTAGCACACTTTGTGTTTGGGTAACTCCACATCTTCACATTTGAAGTGTTTATTTGCATAAACAGATAACTATATTTAAAAAAAATAAAAAATGATGCTTTAGTGTGTATTACTATATTTTATTTTGTTATCATATTTTTATTGTGTTTCAATGTGTTGGTTAGCTGAGTTTTTATTATTACTTCATCAAATCAACCCAACTGCAGTTTAATTGATATTACTTAAAGAATGCACAACAACAAAACATGATTTTTGAACATTTTTTATAAACTGTTTTTGCAAATCAACTCTTCAGTTGTAGAAAAACTGAAGATAAATAATTTAGGACCGCCCGACAAAAATATCTTCCGTAGGATGTTTACGGGTGTCCTGTGTATCATCATTGTCATTGATTTTTTATTGTGTATTTATATTTATTATCAGTGTTCAGCAGTCAGCAGTCCCCACGATGTCAGTCTATTATTATTAAACATATCGATGCTTTTTTAAACATGTAAAATGCAGAAAGATTTGTGATACCCTTAGCTCAGTATAAAACACAATAGAAGTCCCCACAAAGATACCAAAATAAACCGATGTGTGTGTGTGTTTGTGAGATATACAGGAAACAAGCAGACAAATGAATTTTTTAGGATCAAAATCATTTCACAGATCTGCCATTTTAATAATCCTAGACCTCATGAAAACAAGAGCATGACTAATGAAAGTGAGAGAGAAATGTCATCTGCAGCTGTGTTTAATGTGAACAGCACTGACTCCATCTACTGGCTCTGTTGTGTATTACATCATTCACTTCAGTTCTCATGTATGCCACACAAACATCCCAAAATATGCACTATATCAGTATATCATCTGAGAAAGATTAGTGAAGTATCTGTGTGATGTGTCTAAAACTACACACATCATTTATCAGCTGATGAATGATATTTTCCAGCTTCTGTAGATTTCTCTATAATAGCATCGATTATAATGGATGTACTTGAAGTTTATTGCTTGGCATTGAGGAATTAAGTAGCTCACAGAACCCTGCAGAGATTTATGATGGGATTGGAAGATATTCCCGTAAACTGGAGAGTCGGGCCGCTGCGGCCGTCTGGTCAACAGAAAACTTTTAGCCACAACCAGCTGAAAGATTCATGTTGACCAGATGCAAATGATCAAATAGCCAAAATGTGAAATAAACGAACACACAAGAGATGTGAATGGACTGATGTCTGCATGACGCTCTGCTGAATGATGTGAGGTCTACTTCTATTACAGTTAGATTTGATCTGTCTATATCACACATCACATGACACTGAAAAACAACATCATTATCAAGCTGGAGTGTTTTAATCACAAAAACTCACAATATTTAATATCTGATTTATAAAAGACACATTATCAAATATGAAATGGCTTTCTGATTCAGACTACATGATCATATTCAATGTAGTGACTCACATCATGGCTAAATCTTCCTGCTGTGTGACACGTCGGTGGTTTTTAAAGTTTTAATAATCGTGTATTTCTGCTTTTCCAGAAGGCCACAGAAAACCCCATCCGTCATTCATCGGTCTGAAAAGCATATCTTCCGCAGCTCAATGTGGAATAATGCTTTATAATTCCTGTTTGACTTTAATTTGAGACTTGAGCTCATTGTGCATACGGCGAATTTAAAAGCCAACCCAACGCGGAAAATGAAACGCTAGCGTTTGAAAAACAAAACTTTATGAACAGGTCTGAGAATGTCATTGACAGTGACAATGAGGTCATGTTTACAGAGCGTCTGTCTGAAGATGACCTCCAGAAGAACACGTGCGCGCGCACACACACACACGTTTGTTTTGGTATCTTTGTGGGGACTTACAGTTGACTTCTGTTGTTTTTATACTGACCTAAGCTCTGGATGCAGCGAGTCTTTCGTGTGCCAAATGACTCGTTTTTCTTATAGGGAACATTAGTTAGATTGATTTCACACTTTAAGCCACACAAACCCAAACCCATGGGTGTAAATACACCTAGACTACATGAAAACACTGCTCTGAAAAGACATCACCCAATGATAAAGCGATCAAGGTAACCGTCAGTTTTTTTATTTGCAATGCTGTGATTCAATCTTCAACCCATCGCACGAGCTGCCAGGCCAAAGTTTGTTGACAGTGATACTGTACTACGTGAAAGAAATGTGTGTGATGGCCAAGAACTCCCGGCCACACGTCTACACTTATAGTGTCAAACTTTAAAATCTAATAAAGCAATAAGCCCCACGAAGCAGTGGGTTACAGTGCATTTTATAACAGCTAAGGGCGTTGTGGCACGATGCGAAGCGGAGTGCCTAAAACCCCGTAGCTGTTATAAAATGCACTGTAACCTACTGCTTCGTGGGGCTTATTGCTTTTATAAAACGGTTATTCCATATGCTTAGCAAGGTTTCATAAAATAAAGTAAATAAAATGATATTTAGGCTATGTGGTGCGGTCAGCCGTTATATATTGAGGTATTTTATAACGGCTTAGAACTCCGCTCAGCCAATCAGAATCAAGGACCAGAACTGACCGTTTTATAATATTGTATAAACCATAATAATAATTCATGAAGAGAAAATCAACCTCTGAAGGTGGACATCTGACTAAACATGTTCTACATACACAAACACATTATAACTCCGAAACCTCGTATCTCCATATTTGATGATTTCTCTGTTTAGCCATAAATCATTTTTGTTAGTCACCATTTATGTTTGTCACTGGGTTTTGCAAATATCTAACTAATAAAAAGTATTATTACACGGCTCGTTGAAATGCTTCATTCTGATTGGCCAGCTGCAACATTTGCAGGTTGGTTATTCCCAGATAACATCCTCTCAAAACTAGTAACACATGTTTCCCGGATGCAGCGAATCATTTCGACAGGTTTTTTGGACAAATTAAAAATAATTATGTCTTTTAATAACATACATGACATTATATGTACAAATGATTAAACCAAATTGCCTGTTCGTGACATTTGAACGTCGTTTCTTACCTTAAGAGTAAACAGTTTAATGTAACGCTTCGCGTCAGGTCCTGATCACACTGTCGGGGTTTATTTCTGAGATAACAGCCGGCTGCCTAGTATTATCCCTTACTTAAAAAGTGCTTGTCAACTTTGACAACACAGTACTTAATCATTTAAAGTACAGCGATTATTCAATTTCCTGAAAAAAAGTGAATTTGGACATCCGAGGTTTCTGAAGGACAGAATGTGGAATGCAGATTTTTTGCAGTGTCCCAAAGCCAAGAACATCTTACTCAGTCCTATTTCCATCAACCCCGTTACCTTTCCAAATGCAGTTATAGCTTAAAATCACATTTACATTAAACAAAATAAAATTTCTATTTATTAAAAATAAAGTTTAACAGCGAATCACATATAAGCTGTAATTTAACATGCAGATTTCTACAGTAAAACAAGTCATGTTGATTTGATCCGACAGCTCCGGCTTTGCCTCCAATAACAAACGGTTAGATAAACAGGTGTGAATAACACGCCACATGATGAAGAATCACGAGAGGCGATCAATCATTTTTCTCTTACACCAGCATCTAAACTGGCCGTCATATTTCATCCCGGTCTTCATTTCAAACCACGTCCCTGTAATGCTTGATTCAGTTTTCTAGTATTTGGCAGTCGCGTTGAGTTTGTGTGAATGTGCACAGAGAGGCGAATCGCTCTTCAGCGACGGCAGCATCAGATGTGCGTGCGGTCCGTCCGTCCGTCAACAGAACGACTCTTATCAAGTCCAGTGTCTGAAACCACTCTTATCCCTCCGGAACACGTCTGTTCGGCCATTTTGGCTCCGATACAGAGCGGTGTTCCTGCAAAACCAACACATATCAGCACCACCCTCGACCCAAGCGCTCTGCTCACCATACCCTCGTCTCCAGAGATAAAAAGGTAACGTGGAGTTTAGGGTCGGGTCTCTTTTCCCTCACCCACCACAGAATTGTTTTTATCGAAACATCTGAGTGAGTTTTGGCAAGACGTTCGGCGTTCTGTCAGTGAGCTGTAAATTCACACCGACAGGCCGAGGTCGACCCATCACAGAGCGGTGCAGTCAGCTTTGGCGAAGGTCCTCGATGCAAATTGAACCTTGTGGAAAAAAAACACAGCAAATTAGTTTCTCAAGCTTTTTACATGAAGCTTTTATTGACTTTTATCGAACCCTCATCCAGCCACTCAAAATGTGGCGTTGGCCAGCGGTAACCTCAAAACTCTGCTTTCCGTTGAGAAGACGTGTCCCTGCATTCAGAGTCGCAGTAATCGCACCGCAAACAGAAGCCGGACGGCAGATTTGGCTCTGTGGATCTACATATGTTCTGCCCCGCGAGTCCCAGATTGAAATCGGACATGAGGCGGCATTCATTATCCCACAACCCACTTGTGTCCGACTGGAAGAAAGTTCTGAATTTATGTCCGTCCAGGGCCGCCGCCATTTATGTTGTGTAAATCAGTGGTTGTAGGTAAACGTTTGTCTAGATGTTCCGATCGGACACCGTTACTTACTTAAAGAGCGTTAAAAATATCCATTTAAGTTTAAAAAATAAAATGAAAATGCATTCCCCGGATTGATTATATATGTTTAAGATAGTCAAGCAAAACTGTAGCAAAATGAAAATTCAAATGTTATTTTCCCTAAATGCATTAACATTAACAGGTTGAACATTTGGGATTGCATTTTCATTTACACACAGCGCGTCGGGTGTTGCAAAATTCAATGTGGACTTGAAAATACATTTCGAGCTGGCCACGCCCCCTCATCGATACAGCGTCATGTGTGAAGGCGGGGCCAGCATCGCTCGTTACCTGTGTTGTTTTGAGGTGTTGAAAACACGTACGGCAGAGATGATAGCGTTAAATCGCTTGCACATACACGTTTTCATCATAAACACATTCAGTATTTGTTGTCTTATTCAATATCTTAACATAATCATTCAGAAACTGTTTTTGTGGTGCAACGTTTCCGTAACTTCAGGAATCGAGTTACAGTGGATCTGTCACAGCCCAAACTGCAGCATCCGGATGAATTGGAAACCAAGGTTAATTTTCGTAAGGAAAGATTTACACGTTGGCAATGTTTATGTATATTTGTGCATAATCTCTCCCCTTACACTGCCTCCAGCACGAAAGTAGCACAGCACAGGTGTTTTTTCACGTAGATGGATCGCGTTTGTGATTGTACAGTTACTGAAGAGTGGTCTCACAAAAAACGTTTCTGAACGATTGTGTGAAGATATTGTGACAAAAAAGACAATCGAAATACTGAATGTGTTCATGATGAAAACGCGTATGAGAAAGTCAACTTATAGTGATTATGAGACATTCAACAGGCGAGCTCACCGCTTGATAAGGCAGAGAATTCTCTACGAGATGTTCTAGCAATGTAGCTACTAGTTCTATCGTCTACAGACACACAAGAATCTTAAAAAACACGTAAGTAATTTTTGTCTTTGTGCTCCAATTCGTGTGCATGCGATTAAATGTTTTTATCAGCTCTGCAGACGCACATCCATGCACGTAACGACGAGCGATGCTGGCTCCGCCCTCACACAATGACGTTGTATCGGGAGGGGGCGTGGCCAGCTCGAAATGCATTTTCAAGTCCACATTGAATTTTGCAACACCCAACGCACTGTGTGTAAATGAAAATGCAATCCCAAATGTTCAATCTGTTAATGCATTTATGGAAAATAACATTTGAATTTTCATTTTGCTACAGTTTTGCTTGACTATCTTAACAGGGGCGTAGCCACAACTTTTTTTTAGAGGTGGCCAGGTAAGACCCAGTGATTTTATTAGGGTGACCAAAAAATCCTTACAGACAGAAATTCTTTAACTTCTACTGTAATTTACACCAATTCTTTATTACACATAGTTTGCTGGTCAAAAACATACACAAAGAACGTAAAGTAAACAATTTATTTGCAATCCTTTCATGTGCTAACATTATTTTTTAATTATTTGCTAGCTATCATTTGCAGTAAGTTAGCAGTTTTTTTATAGAAAATAAACACTGCAGTACCCCAACTTTAACTGGATTTCATTCATTAATTACATTTTCGCTAAAGTTTAACAAGACTGATTTTACTGACCTGATCCTTCTGCTAGCGATGAACTTCCATGGTACACAGACAGTGCACTGTCACGAAGCGGTTAGCAGCTGTTCAGCTATAGCGCTCAGACTGTTTGCGTTAGTGCTTCAGCGTATGACATCATATTAACGCGAGAGTAATGTTCTCGCGTTACTTTCAGTGCATACGCACTCCGTAAACTCTGACACACATCTTAAAACTGCTTCACACAACAGAGGTGGCCAGATAGGTGGCCATCCATCATTCAGGGGTAGCCGTGGCCACCATGTAGCTACGCCCCTGTATCTTAAACATATATAATCAATCCGGGGAATGCATTTTCATTTTGCAACTTAAAGAGCGTTAAAAATATCCAATTAAGTAACATATTAAAACTAGAGTAGGAACTGACAAATGTAATTGATATAATTTTTATTTTCATTTTGCACTTAATGTTGCACATATGTTATTTCAAAGGTATATTTAAATACACAATTGCATTGTCATTTTACATACTGCATTGCCATTTTGCAGATTGCATTTCAAATTGAAAATAGCAACCAATATGCTGCCATAGTTTACAGGCGAAATTCAAGAATGCTACAATGTTAAATTTTAAAATCGACTGTTTTTTTCTTTATTTGTTTGACGAACATTTATGTCCACCACATTAATGATGAGTTACATACTAAACCTTTAATTTTTCATATTGTTTCATATCGTTTAAATCTCTCAAACAAAGAATGAGCAACACCAAAATAAACACCATTTCTACGATTTACCCCAATGTATCAATTTCCTAAATTAAACAACACAATGTCACAAAGCTGTTTTATGGTTGTATTTCTATAACACACAAACATCCACGGGCTGATGATGGAGTCCAGCGGGTCTCAGCACACGGTGTATTCCGTGTGGACCCAGTTTGGCGCGCTGGATAAATCGATTTCCCCGGCCTGGAGAGACGCTTCCAGCTGAGCCCACTCCCACACAAACACAAGCATGCCCACTGGCTTCTTTTATTCAGCCATCTCTCAAGAGCACTTCATCATATTTAAAGAGACAGGAAAACAGTTTTGCTTTGCAGCACAGTAGAAAATGATTGAAATGAAATTGAATATGAGAATTAACAGTATTCGTCTTACTTTCGATATTTAACTACCAAACATAAATCACTAATCGATGCAGGTGGTTTGTGAAGAGAAGAACCCAAAAGAAGATATTTAGAGAAATGTCTTAGTTAAAAAACTCATTCAGGTCTGAAATGACATGAAGATGAATAAATGATGAAAGAATTCTTATTTTTGGATGAACTGTCCCTTTAAAGCAACCATTTATTAACTGAACAACCACATAGCAACACCCTGGCAAACAAACATCCTAGCGTCGCGATGGTGAGTTTAGCATGTACACACACCACTCAGTCTCATCTGAAGTTGTCTGATGTTCATAATATGTAATGCTGGGAATAGGGCTGTCACGATATCAGGTTTTCACGGCACGGTTATCACGGTATTCCTTGGGTTTTGTTTGTTGTGTCTGTTACAACAAACCACACTCACAATACAAGTGTATGGAGGCAGAGAGAGAGAGCGGTCATAATCTCTGTAACTCTTAAAGCAATATTTGGAATGGATGCAGAGTAGTTTACGATATTACGATATGTGTACAATTAACAATCTCTGGCTTTTATATCACGGTTATTGCCAATATTGGTATATTGTGACACCCCTAGTTGACAATGCTGTTAATGATTTGGATACAAGTCAAACGGCATTGTTTTTCCATTAGCCTTGAAACAATCAACATGAAGTCGACCTGCACGTCTGTTCGTCTTCACATGACATAAAGCTTTTCTCAAGTCCCTGGAAATGCATTTGACTGTTATAAAGCACAAAAGCTGTCTGCACACACACGTCACGCGTGTTTAATGTGGCCTGAGGACACGAAAAGCACCGCTGTCCTGTCAATTGGACTCCATAAACCAGTCGACTGCTACTTCTTTGTAATTTCAATAAAGCCAAATCAAAAAATTACAGTGACGGTGACAAACAAAGACCATGTTTTATGGGGGCACTTCAAACACGGCCGTGCCGCAAGCGTCACCCGATGAGCGTCTCTATATTGAGCTTCAATCCGTCGAGCGGCCGTCTGGTGTAATAGTGAACTTGTTTTGAAGTGAGCTCTTAAAAACTGATGTCTGGGAACAAAGCATTTCTGTGGTTTGTTGGTTTCTCTCTGTCAACAAAAACGAACCATCTGTACAGATGAGTGACATACTTGAAATGAAGTAATGATTCCTCCTGTTAATGGCACAAGTGTGTGTGTGTGCCACGTCTACATTTGTGAAGGCCTCGGTTTATATCCCACCCAAAAAAACCATCTCTGTAATTTCCCAATTGTTTCTCATAAGCCCCAAAATCTCAATTCTCTCTCATGTGTTTGTAAACCTGTATGCGAGTCTCTCTTCAGTGGAACACAAAAGAAGATTTTTAGAGAAATGTCTCAATGGTTTTGTGTTCATACAAAGGAAGTCAATGGGGTTCAGCGTTGTTTGATGACCAACGTTCTTCAAAATATCTTCTGCTGTGTTCTACAGCAAAAGAAACTCATGCACGTTTATAATGATGAAAGTATTTTCATTTTTGGGTGAACTGTCCCCCAGCTGTGTCACAGAAATAATGACATACAACAAACATCTTAAACGAGCTCACACTCCTGTAGTATAGAATACTGCATGTCTTGTATTGCCAAGTATTCATTCTAACGTTTACATTAATAACATGGTATCGCATGCGTGTAAAATCAATTTCACCACAAGGGGGTGTGTTTTCCCCCTTTGCTCTCATGCAAATGACCCAAACTGAACCTGTTGACACAAACTGGACAAATGAGATGAAATTGCGTCACGTTCTGCATTATGTGCATGTCGTTTCCCTCTGAACACAGTTTGAAACACTGTTGAGAAACTTGTAATATGTGTGAGATGTCTGTTTTTTGTTTTCAGAGAAAAATGTTGTAAACACATTTGATTCGCTCTCCTCCTACTCTTAATGAGAGCTCATTTCAGATGTTTCTTTCCTATGAGAGAGAAAAGCTCAAGACCTGGTGTACAGCAAAACTGACTTATTTGCAATGACATGCAATGACACATTTTGCACGCAATCCATCAGTTGCTAAGTTGAATCCAGAAAGACTCTTAAACTTCTGAGAAATGGTGCGTCTCACGGCCCTCCCCCTGCAGCCCATGAAATATCAAGCATCAGACGCGCACGCATGGAACCATCACTTGGTTGCAGGATTATGCAATGGATCTAAAGCCATTTTCAGCATGAAAAGGAAAGGGTTGGTCCCGCATGCCTCACATTTGCAGTCGGTGCGGCGAAAGCACGTGTCTCATGCCTGTAAAATGCTCTCATGTAAAGCCGAAGGGGCGTGGATAAGGGCTTGTGTTACCTGCCCTAGACTTTCACCTGCGGAGAAATGGAAAGAATTTAACACACCAGCAACAGCAGTCGATGAGCCCTGGAACATAAAACCGTCGGCATTCCAGCAGGGACGGAGAAGAAGAAGGAGGAGGAGGAGGAGGAGGAGGAGGAACTCGACGCTCACGACAGGTTCACCTCAAAACATTCCACTCGCTCCTCCTTCAAAAACAAAGAGCTCGCGACCCGCAATCTTCAAAGACTTTCGCCTTCGATCATCCTTCGGCGTGTACCTGAACCTCGACGATGGCTCTCAGGTTTCCCACTCCGCAGGGAATCAAAAAGACACGTCGGAGAAACAAAAGCAGCGTGTTTACCTGCGCAGGTGGAACGGAGGGGCCCATGTGAGCTGGACCTCCGCACTGAATGGACACCATGATCGGACCCCCGCGACTGTGGATCTTTAATGTGCTCCTCTGTTTCGGCATCATTTATTCCAGACTCGGGTGAGTTCTTTCACGCCGTTCTGTTTGAGTTTGGAAACATGTCACATGGCCATTTCAAACAGCATTATTTCGAGAACATTTCGCATAATCGACTCGAATTTAATAACAGAAAGCATGAAATGTTTGTACTATTTAAAAAGGAATGTCACGCTGCAAAAGGGTGATGAACCATGATGAACTGGTAACCAGTAACAGAAAACAAAACACACACTTCATATTCGTTTCAATCTAAAATCCAAACAAAAACTGTTTTTTAAAGAAAATCTGCAGTAATGTGTGAACGTGCAGTCGGTTTGCAGGTGCATTGTGTTCTGCACCTGTGCCCGACCACCGACATGCATCATTCCCATCGTTTCAGAACATCTACACGCATGCATTTACTGAATTTCGGTCACATCAACAGCGTTATCTTGCTTCCATCCAGGTGTTGATGGTTTCATGCAAGTCTGTTTGCTCTCACGCAGCGTGTGCTCCATGTTTGCTCTTTGTAAACTAGTTTAAAGGATGATCCACGCTGCTGTTTTCTCTCACCTCTCGGTGCTCTCAGTAATAACAGCACAAGTTGTATTTCCACATTCCTTCACCCTGCAGTTTTGCAAGACCTCACCTGAATTCTTCAGGGATTTGTTCGTATTCCCAGAGAGGGTCACCTGTCATCTATCATGATTTATGCATTATGCTTGACTCGTTTCAAATGTTTTGAAAAAAATAAACCTTGCTCTGAGCAATGCAATGACAGAACAGAATTAGCGCGTCATATCACAATGTGTATATACATGCATGAAGCGTTCACAGTTTAACGTGGAAATCTATTCATGTGCACACAAAAGAGGCAATTATTTAGTTTAAAACCAGCACATAAATCCCGTTTGGACTCTTGCGAGCGCATTCGTCATTATGTCAAAGCCCTGAGATCAATCACGCAATCTTCAGAGACATGTGTGACGGAAAGCATGCTCGCAGATCTTCAGATAATGTGGGGTCTCGTCAGGTCAAACCTGTTTTTTCACCCCTGAGGCTTGATATCTGTCACTATACCCCCTTTACACTCTTAACTATGACGAACTTACAGCACATGCAGGTACAAGCACCGCGCTTCACTCCGCACGCTCAGTCCAACTAAACGTTTATGAAAAAAACATTGTCGTTGTTAATAGTTGCTTTTAGAAGCCTACGTTTTAAACCAGGTGTCAATTTCAGTACTCAGCCGGAATAACACGCTGCTTCGTTTCATTTATACTGTAGATCTGGGTAAAATAGTGTGATATTTCTTTTAGAAATGTAAGCATCTATAAGGGTTTTTGTCGCAAAGCAGTGGAGATGTGTACAGTTGCTGTGGCAACCCCATCCGTCGAGCGTAAACGCTCTTCGCCATCGAAGTGAAAACATGTGCTCTAAAAAAACGTATAATGTCACTTTTGTCGTAAGCAAAACACTTTAGAAAAGATTAAACATATGTTTCTATATTTACCAAGTGCTACGCAAATGCTCGCCTGAGGCGATAACCATAGCAACCGTAGGCCTGGAACGCTCAGACCATTACCGGAACAAAATATGAATAATGTACTTTATTAAAGGTTAACCTATTAAAAACACTATAGTGTTTCGACCTTTGGTCCCTTATGAAGATACGTAAAAGTGTAGTTAGTCTGTGGTGCATTGATTACAGTTTTACTACTATTGCTGCTGTGGTTTTATTTGTGGTAAAACCGTGGTTAATTTGCGTAACTGGGCTCGCGAGAGGAACCAGTGCACGCCAACGATCTGCTTTAAATGTGATTAAAAAATAACTTATCCCTTCTTTCAAAGTCTCTGAATAACATTTAAAAGTTACCATTCAGTCGAATAGTAGCTAAAAATGCTTCAATGTGATGATAAGGAAGCATATAAAGTGAAACGGATCCCCAGTTACCTCTCGTGCGGGCACTGGCGCGCGCGCCGTCTCTGTGGCCCCTAGCGGCCCCTTTATCCCAGCGCGCACCAAAAGTGGGCGGATGGTGGTGTGATGGTGCCGTCCTCTGCCCAATGGCAGCCCGGAGTCTCCGGAGAGGAGAGAGGCACTTCTGTTTCCATTCCCAAAAAGCATCAACCCGCTCCGAGCGCCGAAACGACCGCGCGATGATACAACGCGTCTCCAGCGCACACACACGCGTCCGGGAGTTACGCGCCGCGTAAAAAAAAGGAGAAAGGAGCTCCGTTTGCGAACGCCGCGGACGCGCAACGGGAACTAACGTTTCTTTCTGTCAGTGCGGTCCACATGTGTCACCATGATCCTGTTCTCCTCGCGCAGTGTGCTGCTGTCTGTGTATTACCCGCAGATCTTCCTCTTCCTCACCAGCGGCAGTTACCTGTAAGTCTCCAAACTTACGCACGCACGCACACGCATCTGGACGCACTCTCACGTGCGTTTCTCTTTAGCACGGGGTGAAATGAGTTTTGTAGGCGAAGATGAATTACGCAAATACAGACGTTTGACTTACACAGTGAGAGAAAAGCCAGTGTTCAGTTTACACTCCTCCAATGCCTTTAAAAAGACATGTTGGGTCATCATTCGTATCCAATCCTACAGAAAACACAATTGGAATCGAATAAAATTGTATTGGATATTGTTTTTGAGAGACTTGTATTGATGTTTACTGATGGTCATGTAATGATGTTCTGCTACTGAAGTGAGTTCTGAAAAAAATCCATTGACATTTTTTTCTGATGTTGTATCCCATCAGGAATCAGAAAAGTTCTGTTATATGATGTTGGTTGTTTTGTTTAGGATATTTTAGCTCCAAACTATGACAGAAGTTCCCATAGGAACGCTTTAGTATTTTTGACAGTGTTCCTCATTGAAGCTGGTTGAGAGAATCTGCAGTCTGGTCAACGGGTGTCTGCTTCAGAAGAGAGCTAAAAATAACTGGTCACCACACAAGTCTAATACTTACCTTATTGTTATTTAGGCTATTAGTTTGAATGACTTCATTATTATTCCAGAATGTGAAAAGTCATGATATAATATAATGATTAAGTAGGTGTGTCTAAACATTTGACTGCTCGTGATGAAACGGTGTTATCAAAGCAAAGCCACGCATCTCTCCTGCAAATAATGAATGCGTTTACTAGAGTGAGTTTTCTGAATGAAGGGACACGCTCTTGAATATTTGATTTAGATAAGATTTATGAATGATGCCATGCTGATGGTGTTCATGGGAAACATTCACTTCTTGCTTTTGCCTTCACGCAGTTTTAATCTCACGTTTAATGTCATTATTTTGTATCCATGAGGTCATGTCCTACAGATAGTTTTTTGAGTATAAATCTAAACAGTCAACCTCACTGTAAGGTTCCAATAACAGAAGTCATTTAGAGGGTCAGGAGCACATTTGTTTGCTGTAGATTTGTTTTTTTGTGTGTGTTGGTAAATGTTCGGTGTTGGAGAGCTTCAGTTGGCCACTGAGTGGCAGAGAAGTTCAGACGATTCAAACCGAAAGTGTTTGTGTGTGTTCCTCTGGTCTTAAACACGGACGATACCTCCGTCAGCTTTCACCTGTTCTCATGTCTGCTATTCATTTGTGTTTGTGCACCTTACATTACAATGATCCTGTCACACATCAAGCAGTTAAATCAAATCAAATCCATTACAATACAATAATAATAACACACTACACTTAGAAAATATGTTTTTTTTTTCACATATGCTCTTAATTCACGTTTACACAAATAAAAAAGTATACTTGCAGTCTGTTTCATGTACTTCTCAGAAAAAAGCAGTTGTTAACTAGTTTTGTACTCAGTAGTGAACTACTGTTTAATGTATATTTATACTTAAAAGTACACGTTTATTAACGTCAAATTAACACTCACAGTGTATATATAATCCACTCTCAAAGTGTGGATTATATATACACTGTGAGAGTTAATTGGACCTTTTTTAACACTGCCGGTTTTGCTGTGATACACTTTTACAAAGTCCTTGCAAGTATAGTACTAGTATTCTACATAAAATGCACTTCAAAATATACTTGAACGTTGCTTAGTGTTTTTAATAAAACAAACTTGAAATATACTTATTTACTATGGGTACACAGCAATAGTGATTTAGATGTTACACTTTTTATTTATATTTCAAAGTTCACAGGCACAAATGACATACATACACATGTTAAATAATAAAGTGTATTGAACAAACACTGACCCCGTACAGTAAATGGCTTTTTTTGAGCGTTGTGTGAATTTACCTCGTATACTTTCCTGTGTGACAACTAGCCCCGCTCCTCCTGTACATGCTTCACGAACATTAACGTTACTTCTATTACTCTAAAGAAGTCTGTAAGATTATCCCTTCTAATATATTTTTCTTTCTTTGTGTCTCGTTGCTGAAGGACATCCAGACCGATGGCTTCATTCTGGCAGCTCAATGTTTTAAATAGACGTGGCTCCGTTTAAGCGTCCGGCACTATGTATAGAGCTGGTTTGCACATTACAAACGACACCTTTGTTTGTTTTGACATTTTAAAGCGTCTTTATACGGCACTCGAGACATTCGGTGGAATTAAAGGCTTTTAATTTCGGCGCAGAAAGGAAGTTTGTGGTCTGCTCTTCAGTTCTGGCTAATATTTAAAGACATGTTTCATGAAGTAATGAAGGTCGTGGTGGGTGTAGAGGCTTGAGGGATTCTCTCTCACACACTGAATCGACTTGCTTTTCAATCTAAATCTGTAGTTTTAGGGAATTAAACGTGCAAATTAAGGGTACGTTTCTAAAAAAAAAGCAGAAGATAACTATCAGAGAGATTAAGAGGGACGTTATATTTACCAATATTTTCATTATTGTTCGATTTATATGATGCTCGATTACATTTACATGATTATATCCTTAAGTGTATTGCAAAGACATCCAACAAGCTTTAAAGGAGTAGTTCGCTTTAAAATTGGTCATTTTTATTTATTGTTATAAAATATTTATATTTTATTCCATTTTACCATGGAATGTCAATGGGGGCCAATTTTGAAGTGAACTACTCCTTTAAGGCCAAAAAAATCAAACTATATTAATATCCTCAAACCAGCCGCCATCATAGCTAAACAAACAAACAAAAACAAGTCACATGTCATATTATAAAATAGTACAAAATACACATTACAATGAAAGACGTTTTGTTAAGATCTAGTCATAATAAATGGAGTTTTACAGATACAAATGTTACGATTAAAGTCACGGCTGCGTACAGCCCGAGGTTTGTAGGTTTTCTTTAAGCATATGGTGCCAGTGTTGGTAGTTCTGAGTTTGTTTTAGCTGGATTTGTTTTAAGTAGAATGGACTGTGTGATAGCCGGAGCCAAGCGCCTCGAGAACATTTATTTTCTTGTGTTTAAAAGTAGAGCACATTTACTCATCCTGCGGATTATTTATTCCTCATTTCCCAGGAAATCCTGCTCGTGTTTGAAATCTTCCTCGCGGGACGGTGCTGATTTATTTTGTCATACTTTATACGGGCCACAATTAAACCTACATTTGGGGCTATTTAAGTGTTGGTTGGTGAAACCAGCGGTATTTTCAGATCGGAAAAAAAATCTGACATGTTTTGCATTAGTTGCGTGACGGAGGAAGGGACGTTCTGCTTTACCTGCACAGACAAAGAAAACCTCGGAGGACTAGTTAAGTAAGACATAACATTGTTGCATTATTGGATTTATCATTTGAGAACATATTTAAGAAAATCTTAATTTGCTCCGCACCATTTTGTCTCATTATTGTCTGGGAGAAACAGCTGAAATACTCGTAATACATGCACTTCACATCACTTGCTTCAAAAAATAAACTCTATATTTAACATGTTTACGACATCACTTATAATGCAATTAGTTAAATTATGCATGTAGAAATAATCCAAACTTGCGCCAAAACACGAGAAAGATGACGTTGTCATGTAATCTCATCTGTAACCATATTTTTTTCACAGCTACATAAATTCAATTGTGTGCCACAGAACATGATCCGCTCTAGAAACAAATTAGACGTTCCACCCTTTCATATTTATTTGGCCTTCGTTTAAAACCTCTTATTATGGCTGTCCTGCTCATCCACGGTCATAAAGTACCAACTGACGCGGTTAAACAAGCGATGTCTCGGGTTAAACAAGTTGAATATAGTCTGCATTCTTCAGAGCAGGTTATGATGTAAAGTGCACGGTAAATGTTTCTCATAAACAGAAACGAGACTCAAGGATTAGTTCAGACAAAAATGATATAAGATTCACCATCATGTCATTTCAACCCTGTTTGACTTTCTTTCTTCTGCAGAACACAAAAGAAGATATTTTGAAGAATGCTGATAACCAAATAACAATGAACTCCATTGACTTCCACTGTATGAAGACAAAACCACCGAGACATTTCTCAAAATATCTTCTGTTGTGTTTCACTCAAGAAAGATTCTCATACAGATGTATTCAACATGATGAAGGTGAATGTCTCTGGATGGTTGCTAGGGTGCTCTGGGTAGATGTTCTGGCTCAGGTCCTCCTTCAGTCTAAATCTGTGGCATGTTTTCGATTATTTTTATCACAATATATACAGTATAATTATACTAGGGATGTAACAATATTATGGATATCGTGTTATCGCAATAGCAAAATTGTCTCAATATGATGGTGGTCACATGACTGTATGAAACGATAGGTCTTCCGGACCTAAC
Organism: Triplophysa rosa; assembly: GCF_024868665.1. Lineage (NCBI taxonomy): Eukaryota > Metazoa > Chordata > Actinopteri > Cypriniformes > Nemacheilidae > Triplophysa > Triplophysa rosa. The sequence goes on along the minus strand of NC_079892.1, from coordinate 1,176,035 downwards.
ATAGAGAATGTTACAACAAATAATAGATGTTACCTTTGTCAAGGTCCATCTGGTGCAATAATTGTATTAGATTTTTCGGTCATTTGACCCATGTCATACTATAACCCGTAAGCAACAGTTATGATTAGAGGATAAAGAAAAGAGGATGCTTATGGCACGTTTCCAAGACATCATTGGCCATTGCAAATACCGCACCGCGGATTTTACACCGAGGTATTATCGCACATAGAGATTTTGATATTGTTACATCCCTAGTATATATACAGTATATATTAATTTGCATATTTTTTGAGATCTCACTGCAATGCATTCTGGGTTGCATGTGAATGTTCAAGAACAAACGTGAGGCATCTTAAAAGCGAACATCTTAATGCCGCCCACACTTGACAGAACAGCCCCTATGATGTCTAATATGCTGTCTAGATGGGCAGAGCAAAGCATCACGGCGGTGTCATTTCTTACAAAACTCAGTCCAACAACGTGACTGCAGCTCAAAAACACAAGACTCTAAATCGCACATCTATGAACATGTGTTAGTTTGTTTTCTATGAAGGGTTGAAATAAGCATCCACTCTTCACTGCTCGCTGACCAAAACAGAGCCGCTCGATCTTACTGAAACAAAACCCATTCCTATACTGTATATGCTTTTGTATAATAATTCACAGCCTATACGAACTGTGAAACACAAGCAAACATGTCCAACGAATCTCTTCTAAAGCAGAATCTATAAGTAGCAGTTATTCTCCCGTCCCGTCGACCCCTGCGTGCCGTTTCTGCTGACACACACATCGCTTGTTGCAACTCGCCTGGCTTGCGGTAAAGTCCTCCGCGGTCGGCGACGTCATTCTTCAAAGCTGGCATCCGTCTCCCCGCGAGTTTACGGCCCCGGTCTCTGACATGTTTGAAAGGCACACATCTGAACGGCTTCGGCGCTCGTAAACACAGAAGCCCACTTGTTTAGTAGTGCGGGTTTAAACAAACACGGCGTGTTGAAAACACTCAAGAGGCTCATATCAACACGCAACGTCACATGATGAGAGAGACGTGTGCTCCTGAAATATGACATTTCACAAGAGTTATGAAGCCAATTCAGATGTTTATAATCACGAACACATTATTCTAGTCAAGTCTACGGTTATATGTTGATCTTTTCGGTTTTATTTTAGTCATTAGTAGCCAGTTGCTATAAAACCCCTTAACGAAACCTTTAAAGATGAAGAAGATTTGGAGTTTGGTTCCAAAATGAGAATTTTTTTTCAAAAGTCATGTATTTTATGATGTCATCATGTTTTTATTGTGTTAGTTGTCTGTCTTTTGATTTAAGCCATAATAACAAAAAAAAAAAAACGACTGCAGTTTGATTGATATTAATTGGAATGCACAATAAAAAAACATCATTTTTGAAAAATGTAAAAACGAAGTTCTCATTTTGGAACCAAACTCTTCAAATACTCTTACAAATGAAACCAACAACAACAACAAAATGGGAGAATAATTATACTGTGTAGTCCAGTAAAGAGATGTCTGTGTTTACTCGTGTTTGTCTCTGTTCTGTCTCACAGGGCTCTCTCCTCCGTGGTGGCGCTCGGCGCGAACATCATCTGCAATAAGATCCCCGGCCTCGCCCCTCGCCAGCGCGCCATCTGCCAGAGCCGGCCCGACGCCATCATTGTGATCGGAGAGGGGGCGCAGCTGGGCATCAACGAATGCCAGTATCAGTTCAGATACGGCCGCTGGAACTGCTCGGCGCTGGGCGAACGCACCGTCTTCGGTCAAGAGCTGCGAGTAGGTCAGTGGCCGTCAGCGGTCTCTGCATTGTTTGCCTTGACATTAGATCTGAAGTTGTATCGTTTGGCAGTTCGTATGATCTGCTTTCACGCCGCTTTTTCGCATAACTCAAAGATTTTTGTACCATTCGCTTCATGCGAATTTATACAAATCATTCACGGCGTGAAACAGTTTCCCTGAGACTGTAGAATTCACATTTACAAGTTGTGCTGGAGAAGAGAAATGCTGTTGTTGTAACTAAGCTAGTTTTGCTCTTTTGCTGTGACAAACGGACTGAACTGTGACAGAGCACATGTGGTGATGATATGAGAGACGGTTCTCTCTGTGTTGTGGGCAAACGCAAATGAAACCCTGGTTACACACAGATCTCACAGATACACACTTCACTCTCAGCTGCATGCAAAAGCATGTTTGCGCTGCAGTTATGATGGATGCACTATAGTCCAACTGACGGTCTGCTTCGTTTGCAAAACTCAGCCGGACTCCTTCGATCACACACTGAACAAACACACTTCATGTCAAAAGCATCGCTCAGGCCTGAGGGAAATGCACATTTCTGATATTTCAATAATATAATATGAGCTCTACTTAACGTCACATAAACAAAGTAAATATGGCAGTGTTTTTTTTTTATATTGACGCATTATTTGACAACACATTATAATAGAAATCTATTTATCCAGAAACTTATGTTTAAATGATTTAAACTAGAATTAATGCTTTCCCTGAAAAGTTCAAGTCCATTAAATCCTATTGGAATAAATTCCAAAATACACCACATAACAGAATTTTGTACTGGTTTGAATGGTAAACAGATTATGGTTTCATAATGGTATTTATAATGGAAACACACACTTACCGTGCAACATACTGAGGTAACGTAGAAAATATTTATCATTCCCCAAATTTATGCAGTATACTGTATTGTAAATTTGTAACACAATTTTCATTACTGTATTCAATTTGTATGCTGTAGTCATTGGTGGACAGATGTGTGGACTACATTTTACACTCATGATCGCTAGCAGTGCCAATCCTAGACGTCTGGGGCCCTATGCAAACCTTTGTGAGGGGCCCTTTCATAATAGTTCAAATTAGATAAGCATAACTGTAAACTATAAGATATAAAATGATAAATCAATTAACACTCTTAAACAAATTAAAACTGAAAGGCAAAAAACCTTAAACTGACAGTAAGAACAATTAAGTATAAATTAAATTCACATTTTGATTCACATGTAAATAATCCTTTACCTAAAGTAACACATGGCTCTGGAACCATCTAGCTTTTCACTATTCAAATGAGTGATTAACAAAAATAAAACATAAAATATAGTTTACTCAAGAAAGCTAAGCATTCGAAAACAAAACATATCAATTATTCTCTAAATGTGATGACGCAAAAATGACATATTATCATGGGCAAACAAAATACAGTGGTGTGCATTATAGCTGAGACTCACATGAACATTGTACAGCTGGTTTTGTGACTAAGTCATTCCCTGTAAATGCTATTGAAGTTAGTATATGAATGTGTATGTAGCCTAACTTTGGAGACGGTCCCTAAATTCACGACTATCGACCGTCCAGTCAAACCAACTGTTTTATATATGTACTTGCATAAGTTGACAAAACTAAATAAGACTTTAAAATAGTACAAAAACACATGCCTTCTAGTTCTTGTTCTTTTGCCCCCTGGTGGTGCAGGGGCCCTACGCAACTTGCGTAGTTTGCCTATAGGAAGAATCGGCTCTGATCGCTAGTGTTTATACACTGAAAATGTGCTATATAAATAAAGTAAACTTGAAACTATACATATGCGCAGGGAAGACTTTAACGCGCGACACTGTAAATGTAAACACGCACACGGCATGATATTCCACAACACTTCCGCGTTTTATCCTCCTCTATAACGTTTCCTGTTTCTTGGAATAATGCCATATAGGCAATGACATGGCGTACCGCAATAACATTTCTGTCATAGATCATCATCAGAAATGCGGATGGTTCACTTCAACCACGTTTGGAGTACGAACCTCTCAAATCCTGCGCAGCAGATCCATCCAGTGCACGCGCTTCCGCTTCCCAGCTTGCTCGCGCTCCACTTCTGTTCCCGCGCTTGACCTGACCTGGAGGTGGAGGTGGTGACGTGGAACACAATACGCTCACATTTACGACAATTCAAGTTATATTTAAAACGCAATTTTGGACGTAAATTACTCTCCCCTGTAGGCAGACTTTATTTAATCCGCCTTTCTGTGAGAAAATGCCTTTGTGGGCGCGGGTAGCGTCACTTGTTTACCTACTGCGTGCACGTTGTTCACGTCCTCTTTTGACGGCGCTAAACCACTCAATTAAAAGAGAACTAATGGTTACCTTGTGTTCGGCAGTCAATGTTTTCAAATAAAAGCAATTTTCAACTTTTTGCCTTTTGTTTCAGTCTTAGGGAATTTTATAGTAATGTTTAGATGCTGTTTATCGGCCGATATACAGGTTATCGGATTCCAATGTTAGAGAATTATCGGTTATCGGCCAAAATTTACATATCGGTGCATATAGAATTGAAGTGTTAGGGATATATTTTTTTAACTCGCTGTATCATTACCCAGGTGAAAAAAACGACAGAGAAGTGATAAAACAGTTCTCCTCTGATAGATTTGAGGTCATGGTACTGTATGGGTGTACCCATCAGAAGTGTGACCCTTGCTTGAGCAAACGCAAATAAATCAGAAATTAAGAAAGCATAAAACAACGTATTAAAGATCATGTCACAGTAACCTCTTTCTCTCTCTGTTCATAGAGTCTAAATGAGCTACAAGCAGGCAAACATTTACATTGTCATGGCTCTTGTGTGAAGAGGCTTCATGGAGCTTTGCTCTTTAACGCTGTCTTTTATACATTACTTTTATTTCAAAGTGTTGTTAGAACGCGGTCGTACGGAGACTCTTTAAATCACTCTCCTCCCCAAAAAACACATTACAGCTTGTTTGAAATAGTGAAACATACACGTTTGTGTTTGCTGACGAAATCAGGATTTGCCACAGTTAAGACGGACATCTATTGGATTTTACGCTGCATCTCATAGTGTAATTTAGTTATGCATGTTAGGACATGTTAAATTATACCCACCGAGACCACAGAGATTTCTTGCTTTTGAAATTAACCCTGATTTTTGCTCGGCAAGCTCCAAAAAGGACAAAAACAAAGTGTTATGAAAGTATTTCACGGGACTTTACCAGGTCTCCTGCAGACAGGAAAGAGCCAGTGTTGACTTTTGAACGTCTGCACACTTTCATGGTTCTTTGGTGTGTTTTTGGTGTCTGTATGGAACAGAACAGAACGGAACTGGATTCACAGAAAATACAGCGTACGTGTTTTAAGCAACATGAGGTTTGTTTTAATTTCGACCGTGTACACTGAATTGGTGTGTTTGTGATATAGAATATTTTTCTGATAGTAAGTATCAAAATGTTTATTTTGTGCGGTCTGTTGGCAAATCCCATTGAAACTGAAGATTAAGTCTGAGGATAAAGTCTATTCCAAGAATATCCCCATCCATTCATAATGGACTGTATGCTTTCCGCCCTTCTCATGCCTGGAGACTCCAGGTTTTTTTTCTAAATGTTAATCCTCCAAATTGCAACCACTAAATTGTTCCTGCTCGTAAGGAGCCGGTCTACAAGCGTCGAAGCGGCCAGTAGATTCCATTGTTTTTCGAAGAGATGATGATCAACAGACCACAGAGTTAATTCTCTCTCTCTCTCTCTCTGGTCAATTCGGATTCGTTTGGCTATAGGACGTTTGGCTGTTCTCTGTGGCGCACATTAATAGCCGGGTTATTGAGTATTTCTGAGCCCCTGAAGAATTGAGTCGAGGAAGGATTTCATTTCAGGTTAAAAAACAGGGCCAAATCGGATCCTCATCCGTCAATAAATACTCACAGAAAGGGTTTGTCTCAAAAACAGGCAGAGATGACAGAAATGAGCTCTGTTCGAACATGTAGTGAGCTGCACATCAAGACAGCTTTCTGAGGCATCATGTACACGACTTTGCTTTTTCCATGTCAAAATTTAAGGCGTGTGTTTCCCACAAAGATGAACTCAGGTGAATGCTTGCTGTAATTTTATGATAATGCTCTAGGGCTGTCGCGGTATCCGATTTTCACTGCACAGTTATCATGGTTTTTGGTGTTTTGTCTGTTATTTGGTCAACAAATCACACTCATAATGCAAGTGTATGGAGGCAGAGCGAGAGAGAGAGAGACCATGACCCCTGTAACTCTTCAAGCAATATTTTGATAATAAATACATGGGATATTAATAATGGATAATCTTAGTTGTTAATATCAAGGTTATTGTCAGTATCGGTATACTGTGACACCCCTAATGATATCTAAATAAGATCACAAATGTTGAAAATGTCGAAAGTTATAAACTGAGACGGTTTGTTAGATTTCAGTAGTGACAAAATGAAGCTGTCTCTTTCTTTCTTTTTTCATTTCTGTCTCTCTGTGATGGTGCTTTTGACCATTTTAGTGTATTTTAAAAAGTCCTTTGAGGATAAAAAAACCATTTATGTGAAAAAATGAATTCAAAAAAGAACAATAAAACGTTCAAATGTCTCACGCATGCACACACACACACACACGCACACGCACGCACACACACGCACGCACACACAGTGTTTCTCTTACGTGATTCATTGAGCTGGTGTGAAAGGATTTAGTTGTCAGTTTGAGAGAAATATTAGCAGAGTTCAACATCTCGTGCCCTCCTCGCGTCTTGATTAGACACTTTCCTCTCGGGCAGGTGAGACTCTGAAGCACATGAAGAATTCCCCGTCCTTCTAAAGCCACACTAAAAGCCCAGGAGAAGATATATGTGACTGCTGGATTCCAGAGGAACACACTCAGTTCAGAGCCAATAGAAAAAGATTGGTTTCTTCCTTCACATTAGTATCCGCTTCTCTGAACTTTTGTACAAGGTTGGGCAGTGTGATCTTACAGTCTGTGTTGTGCTATTCTGTGTACGGTTTTATTGTCATTTACGAATAGCAAGGTAGATACATTTCAGTTAGTGTCATTGGCAAAACTACTAGGTCAAATAATCTGGATTTGAGTAAATGTGATGAGAAATGTTTGAGATCTTCAATAATACTGAGTTTTGATTACAGACTTGACACATTCTTCTCAAACTGTAATGCTGGGTTCACACTGAACGCGAACAATCCAGTTCCAAGCACTTTATTACTCACGGGAATAGTTCGTTATTTTTACGTGAGTGACGCGATCTGACAAATATTTCCAACCTTTGCAGAAGACGAGATTGACGAGCGTTCGCGGCAATCGCACCGCCCGATTCGCGTCATTCACACCACCTGCCGCGAGTTTGCATCTATAAGCGTCTTTGAATTGACTTTGTATGTAATTTACTTGAGCAAAACGCTTAATTCGCGTTTGGTGTGAATCCAGTGTAATGAAAGACGACATTTGTCAGATAATTGAGAAATAATGGCGATATCTTGTTTGTGGTCTTATGAGAAGGTCATATACAGCAGGATATGTTCCCAATTATTTTTTTGCAGATACTCGCAGACATCAAAAATGAATTTAGACCAAACACGTTTAGTCCAGTGGTTCATGTATGAAAGTGTCCATCTCATGAGGGTCAGACGTTCAGTCGCTGTATCTCTCAGTTCAGCTGAAACAGAAATGGATGGCTCGGCCTCTCCTCAGATTTCTGCTTTTACTTTAACTTTAATTATTTGTTCATTAAAGTCTTGTCTTAGCAGAAATGTCGGGCAGCATTCTTTTTGTATTATGCTTGTATTTTGGTATTGAATTGCAAACCACAACAGCTGAAACGGAGCTCGGGCTGTCCGTCTCTCAGTAAACTCTTAATGGTGGGTTCTAGATTCCACAGGAACCTCAGACTCATATCTGAGAACCCTGAAAAATTAGGCTGTGAATGGCTTGTGCAGAATCTAAAGTCTTTTTTTTTGCATGTTTCTGCATCACTGTCCAGAGCAGAGGACTCTCTTCACTAATGGTGAAATTACATCCGCATGGAACATTTGAAGAATTTAATAAAATCTGAATATGATTGCAAACTACTCTAGAATGAATCCCCCAAAAATATTAAAATCAAATCATGAGGTCTAATTTTTGTACGGGTTGCGTTCAACCGAATGGAACAATTTAAACGTTTTTTCTCGACAACATCGTGTCTTCTTCCACAAATGTAAAGCTCAGTTGATTTGATGCATTTCACATCAGATTCTGAAATGTCAGCACATGTGCTATCCTGATAAACAACATGTGAACGATGTATTTTGTATCGTAATTTTGCAGTTGTCACGAGGAAATCCCAATGGCATTGAGGCATGAAATCCAACTGTCAGATGATTCTTACATGGAATTTAATGTCAGGAGCTTCTCAGAATTACAGGCTTGAATTGAAGCAATGAAAGTTTGAGACGCTGCCAAGCGTTGCTTGTGTTTTCTGGCGTGTAATGATTGTCAGACGGATGTGGACGGCAGGTGTGTTTGATAGTCATTCAGCTGTCAGATATAATGGAGACTAGTCAAATGACTCTGAACCCACAGGGAAAGATAGACGTCCTCTCTGGACGTGTTCCTGATAAATCTGGATTTGAGTGGGATGTGCAGTATAGCAGTATGGAAATATGTCCACGTGTCACTGAGTGCGTAAAGCGGTTTTCTTTTATCAGGGAAAGCTCATAAACGGCGTAAGCAAAACCCCTAAGCAACTATTGTTGCATATGCAGGTACTGTGGACATGAGAAGAGATATAAAAATACAGCTTCTGACCGTTTTCCCGCTGCATTTTTAATGACTAAACAGACTATCGACGGCGACGTCACTGCACGCGAGAAACCTGGCAAGTGCTCTGCGTAGCCGGTTTATAACTATGCATGTAAACACGTGAAAACAGGTTTCTTTTTAAGCAGATTTTTGATAGATATCCGTTTATTTTGTGCATGTTTGGGACTCAATGAGTTGAAACAGGACAGAACGGCAAACATACACCGGAAAGACTGTATATTGAATAGAAGTGTATTTTGTCCAACTGCACTGACAAAAATGACCCTTTTATAGCTTGTTTATAGTTTAAAAAGTAACCATGTTTAAGATAGTAAGACGTTTTTAATTAAGTAAATGTATGTTTTTTATCAATTCGTCACATTTGACTATTTATTATTTTAAATTAAGTAATGCATAGCTTTAGTTTTCCTGCTGTCGAGAAGCATATGATTTTTCAGGTGTTTTGTGAAATACCCACGCTAACAGACGGGATGTAAAGACATCTGATAATAATCTCTCGCAATCAGTCCATTGCATCTGATTGGACAGATGCGGGGCTGAACGGTGCTCTGCTGCCATTGGTCAGCTTTGAGCTCTTATCATAGATGCTTTAAATATAAATAGCCGTACATTTCCATATGTGCTGAATGAAGTTGATCTGTCATGGTTGTCCGATAACTCTGATCTAAAAAATGTTTCTAGAATACAGCTTTATGAGCGCTTATCTGGATTCAGTTATGATCTGCTTTACATAGAAAAGAGTGATGTTGATACGTGAGCGGTGGTGGTTCAGAACCTTTGATATGAACATTAGAGATGGGCAGGTGCACTTTTGTCGTCTTTAAGACTTCTCAGGCTTCTATTGTTAATACTATTTATAAAGACCCGGAGTAAAATTGTATCGCCCCCGTGTTGCTCATATTACTCGGGAGACCTTCTGGTTAGTGTTGATAATCCTAAATTTAGCTAAGGAGCCATCTGTTGGCATAAAGAGTATATGAGAATAGTTCAGATCATTTCGTTTGACTTGAAGTGTCTCTGATGTAAGCGTACGTTTCTTCTGTGAACGAAGCATCTGGACCGGCCCGGGACACCCCAAAGTTCGACAGGATTGTTTGTTCTCTCTGAGGTTGTAAATCTCTTCAGCCGTGTCAAACGTGATTTGTTTAGTGGTTCGCTTTTCTCCGTCCGAGCCAAAGCGGTCAGCATGACGGAAAACTCTTCCGCCCACCTTTACTTCACGAGGTGTGGTCAGGTCCTGGTATATCTATATACAGTATATATAAATATAAAGTGAGAATAAACAGAGGCATTGTTTCACTCTTCCACAGCGATGTTGGATTCTGTCGCAGACACTTGCCACCAAACTCTATTAGACATCTGTTTTAATCTTCCTCTGTTCTGCCCGACACGACTTTCCAATTTCTTTGAGGGTTTTTTGGTCAGTCCAGTTTTCCGTTGGCAGGGTATGAGGCTATCCCAGGGTTCTTCCTGTTGGAATCCAGACAGGACTTTGGGTCTGGCCTTCTCCCACTCTCTTCATGAGTATGGACACTTGTACCATTAAACCAAAGAGAAGCTTTTGAGTTTGTGTTTGTCCTCTCTTTCAGGTTTCCTCTTAGGGACATAAACTTGGGAATTGCTTCATTTATACTTGTTAAAGAGTAACTCATTTAACTTCCATGAGGTGACCTGTTTGTAAATGAAATAGAACATTTCACAAAAGGAAAATATTGAGTTGGAATGATTTTATTCTTTAGGAATTAATTGGATTGTGAATGGCTGATGTTGAATAGCAGGACTCTGTAAAAACTCAAAAAACTCAATTCAAAATGATCTAGTGACTGGTAGCATGTCAAATTCATACATTTATCACCTGGGGCAACAGCCGTTTCATCAGCACAGATAGCACAGGTACGTCTGTAAGATCTGGAGATCTGATGTAAAAACATCTGATCTTAGAAAAAAACGGTTTTACAGACATCTTTAGGATGTATCTGACAGGAAACGTTTCAGACGCGTGTTGCAGATGGGATGTGTGTGCCATCAGGGAGGCGATTGTAAATTCAATAGAAAATGAAGAACTGTTTTTTTTACATTGAATATTACATATCATTATTATGACTAACGAGTTTGGTTCCAAAATTCCAAAAAGTGTTTCCAAAATCATGTTTTTTATTGTGCATTCCAATTAATATCAATCAAAATGCAGTTGGTCTGTTTTGATTTAAGCCGTAATAACTCAAAAAATACAGCTAACTAACACAATAAAACATAATAAAAACGTACAAATTTTAGTTACCTCATTTTGGAAGCAAACTCTTCGTATATTACTTACATCTACATTATGAGTCTGAATAGAGGCCTCACAGAGGCATTGGTGAGGAATTGTTGTCAGACTTGATTTGACACATTATTCAATAACTTAAGAATTTACAATAACTTATTATTTACAGGTTAAAGACAATTTTGCAAATTTCAGAATTTTAGTTCGGATTTTAACATTTCACAATTTTATACGATGTCGTCATACGTGTGTTCTCTGCGAATCACTGACAACACACATCACAAACTTTGAAAAATATCAGTTAAACCTCTTCATTAGATAAGATTTTCATCCTGTGTGACCTGCTCATGCATTGATAAGCATCTCTGATGTATTTGCTGTTGAAATGTGGACTGAGCTGTCCGTCTCTTAGTGGAGGTCCAGAAAGACCCCTCTGTGTTTGGTGTGGGGGGTTTGTAAGGTGCACAGTCAGGAGAATTCAGCACGTTGGACAGCACCTTGACTTTCTTTCACAAACACACCGAGAGCTCAACATCTGTGTTCAACAGCTGGTGCAGGAGCTCTGAAAAAACTCATGCACGGAATCATTTATTTTTCTGTGTTTAAAAACCTGAACTCAACGAATTTTGTGAATTTACACTCAAAATGCTGGGTTGTTTAAACCGATGGTTGAGTCGAACGATTCAAACCAACACTTGAGTTTGTTTTTCAGATTGTTGTCTTATCTTATTATTGCTAAGGGTTTCTGGGAGGTTTTCTTTGTGATTGCTATGGGGTTTTGGATGGTTTCTAGTTGGTAAAAAAGTAAGAAAGAAAATCATCTGGGATGCGTTTCCCAAAAGCATCGTAACCTTAAAGGGACACTTCACACAAAAATGAAAATTCTGTCATCATTTCCTCACCTCCCAGTTGTTCCAAATGTGTATAAATTTATTTGTTCTGATGAACACAGAGAAAGATATTTGGAAGAATGCTTATAACCAAACAGATCTCAACACTGACTCACATAGTAGGAAACATTTTTTTTTGGTTCTGTTGAACACAAATGAAGACATTCTGAAGAATGTAGGACAGCAAACACTTCTGGGGCACTTTTGACTTCCATTGTTTTTTCCTACTATGGGAGTCAATGGGTGTTGAGATCTGTCTGGTTTTTGGGTGAAGCATCCCTTTGAGTTGATCTTATAACCATTGTCACCAATGGAGCTATGATCATCGTAGGCTAACGCTACTTTTGGGAAACGCAGCCGTGGTCAATAGATCGGGTGTAGTGTGGTTTGAGACGTGTCGAGCAGATGTCACAGTCTGTTCTCTCTTCCCCCCAGGCAGCAGGGAGGCGGCATTCACCTACGCCATCACAGCCGCTGGAGTCGCCCACGCCATCACAGCCGCATGCAGCCAGGGCAACATGAGCCACTGCGGGTGTGACCGGGAGAAACAGGGCTACTACAACCAGGAGGAGGGCTGGAAATGGGGCGGATGCTCGGCGGACATCAAGTACGGCATCGAGTTCTCCCGGAAGTTCGTGGACGCCCGCGAGATTAAAAAAAATGCCCGTCGATTGATGAACCTTCAAAATAATGAAGCCGGGAGAAAAGTAAGGCCAACGTTGAACATAAGGATTGTTGGTAATGCTGCTGAAACATGTTTGGGAAAATCCTCCGCACATTCATGCCTCATCCGTGACACACCAGCAGAACAAATCATCGTTTGTAAAACCACTCTTACACAATTTGTCACATCGAATCGAATTCGACAATTTACATAAGGATAAATGTTTTGTTCTGCTTGCGTTTCATTAATGGGATCTTAATCTACGTTGGAAGCTTTTAAATCTTAAGAAAAGTTCTTATCCATCATTTGGAGCGTTTTCATTTCGACGTGCTACCTACATTGGTCTTGGTAGTTCGCAGAAAATAATCACGCAACATTTTGTCTGACTGCATAGTTGGCAAGTTTCTGCAAGAAATTAATCTGTTTTAGATGTTAAAAGCCTTAAAACTTTAAAGCTGGAGGGTTTTGTGGCCAACGGTTGCTTAAAGCAACAAATAACCAAGTTGTCCTCAAAGTTCTCATGTATTCATTAGGCTTTTCTCAAGAGCATTTTAACTCAGCGTTTGGCCAACACTGGTCTTGGTTTTCCTGCAGAAAGGTTTTGTTTGACTGCACGGTGGGAGAAATTCTCCAGACAGTGTTTTAGATGCTGGAAGCTTTAGAACTTTAAAGCTTGGAAGCGTTCTTGGCCAACGTTTACTTATAGAAACAAATAACTAAATCTTTGGAAAAGTTCATCTCCATCTTTTGGCTTTTCTCAAGAGCATTTTAATTTGACATTTTACCAGCATTGGTCATGGTCGTCTTGCAGAAACAATCATGCAACATTTTGTTTAACTGCATGGTTGGGAATGTCCTCCAGACAATCTGTTTAAGACGTTCAAACTTTGAAGCGTTTTTGGCCGACGTTTACTTCAAATAACATTTTTAGGAGAGGTTTCTCTCCATTAATTCATGTTGAAAAGACAAATGCGTTCAGTCGTTTTCTTCTGTCTAAAGAGTAGAAACGTTTCAGTGTTTGGCTTGATGAACTCATGCGGTGTGGTTCATCTTTACGACTCCAGACCCGTTGGCTTGCATGTGGGTGGCGTAGTTTGTTCTTCTCATGTAAAACAGGTGTATCAGGTGCCACGCTCGGGATTCATCCGCGAGCAGAGCCGGGCGGCGCTCCATTGATCTTCAGAGGTCTCCGGCCAATTACAGCTTTCATGGTTTCGCGGCGGCGTAGTTTTGATCCCCGTTCAAGCTGGGTTTGGCCGCGTGAAGCTCTGGCCATGTTTGTTTGTTTGATAGTCGTTAGTCATCCAAGAACACAAAACAACATGCAGCGAAACAGCAGAACCGCATGCACTCCACTGACAAATGGATCTAATTAATAACACAGGGCTTTATAGTGTGAGCGAGGTCGAGCCGAGCCGGGATCGAGCGCCCAGCCCGCGGTTGCCAGTTGGAGGCCGGCCAATCCCATCGCGGGCCGCTGCATGGAATCATCAAGTCTGAAGTCTGTAACAGGATATTATTGCGAGTCTTTCTGCAGCCCCTCGCTCCATTGAATCTGCGTTTTTCCCCCTCTTTTATAGAGGACCCACAATGGCAATGCTGGAGCCATAGCATCCGAACCTAAACTCGGACGTACCATGTGACTCGAGATGGGGAAGATGTAAGCTGCCACTCTGGAATTTCAATTGCTATCAGACGTGTATGTGGTCGCGGCGGGCTCGGAAAGATCGGGGCCAAAACTGCTCTGCATTAGCGCTGTGGATAAACACGTATCCAGGCAAACGTAAACAGCGTTGCGAGCCTGCAGACGGCTTGTGAAGTAACGTTTCGTTCGAAAGTTCGTTTTGAACGCCTTTCCGTGCGGGTGAAAACTGGCTGGATGTGTGGCGAATTTCTCGGCATGTTTTGACACCAGGTGAAAGTCATTTCAAAGGCGTTCCAGATCGTCATTGTTTTACGAGGGAATTATTTGTTAATTGGTTAAGCAATGGCATGAAATTCTGTTTACATTTCATGAAATTGAAATGTAATGTTCTCCGGTTATTAAACACATTTAACGCTCCGTTTCAAATCCTACAGGGCTGAATGCATGAATCAAAATTCTGTCATTATTTATTCTCTCTTATGTGGCTGTAAACCTGTATATGACACAAAATATGATATTTTGATAATGTCTCCGTTGTTTTGTGTTCATACAATGGAAGTCAATGGAGTTCGGTGTTGTTTGATTATCAACGTTCTTCAAAATAGAAGAAAGAAACTCATCCAGGTTTGAAATGACATGGGGGGATACATGATGAAAATAATTGTGTATTTTTCATGTGATGATGCACTTGAATCAAGTCATCTCAAAAGGCAGCACAAGTCTGAACAGTCCTCGTGTTGAGCCGATGATGTCTGAAAACGCCGCCTGTGAGGTTTTGGAACAGAGCTAACATCTACATTTTGAACATCTCTGATCATATTGCAATAATATATTTAGCATAATTCAATCAGTGGCAATTAGGAATCATTTCTGATTTAAGATGGAAAGCTGGCAGGCTTCATATGAGTCAGTGTGCCGCTACCGAGCGAGCAGTTAATAATAACTTTAAACTAGAAACTTCTTGTCCATGTCCACTTTTTTAAACTCCGTGCCAAAAACAATTCTTCAGGCCTCTTTTGTTATTGCACAGGCGCTGTTGAGACGGAGAGCTTCGCATTGACTGTCAGTGGCCTTGCGTGGGTCACGATGCTTTCGTTGGATTAATCAATTAGTTTGCACGTGTTTTCCAGAGGAATGAGAATGGCTTCTGGTGGAGAGTCGTGCCAGAGAATGAGAAATATGAGAGTGGAAAAAGTGCTTCGCCAAAGAAACGAAACATTTTATGCAACATTACACTCCGAACATCACCCACATTAACTGTAAACCTACAAAAGAATCTTGCTCTGTGTTTTGATGGTGCCACCTTTGTGGGAGTGGAAATCATTTGAACAATTCCATTCTAACAGTTCAGGTTGCATAGTGGTTCTATGGTCAAATAATGAGATAATACAGACAGGAATCAGTCGTTGTCCTGCCCATAGTAAATCCCATTGGTCTTAGAAAGATCTGCGAGACGTTAAGTGACTCAGTTTAACTGCAGTATCATGAGTTTAGAGATGTCGTGTGCAGAATGGTTTTCTAGAGAGCACAACTGGTCATGTTGTTTTCAGCTGGTTCTCCATGTGCTGGGATTCATCTGAAGTCTCTGGCAGTAATGATGTAGCTATGCCAACATATGGTTTTTCCACTGCATGTACATTACATGTGTTCCCAACTATAAAACGGCTGATTTCCCAAAGCCATTAGCATGTGCGGGGTTTTTGTGCAGTGTGTTTTTGTAGTTTTGCGAAACCATTGACATGGCCAGTGAAATCGACAATCTGCTGATGATATTGTCGCTAAGACTAAAGCTGTGTTCAGAATACTATACAAGCTGTTCCTGCAGGTTATTTACATTTATTCATTTGGCAGACGCTTTTATCCAAAGCGACTTACAAGTAGGAGAGCATGTAAACATTTTGTCAACACGCTAATCAGTACCGTTAGTTTACAAGGCCATGCTACTAGGAGGATCAAAGCTGGAGTAAGCCAGGGAGAGAATGAACAACAAGAATTATTTTTATTTATCTTTTTAGACACAAGACATAGACAGTTATTGGAATATATTTCGTATACTTTGCGCAGAGCACACATCTGCACAGAAACCACCCCAGAATGCAATGCGCTGACTTGACCTTTGATTTGCAGCGTAGTACAAAAATAACATCAGCTGCGTTTAACATCTGCTGAGTGTTAGGACATTTTTACGCCAAAATGGATAAAAATGTAAATAAACAAATTATTTTAGGATAATTAGACTCGCTGAATTTAACACGCAGTGTGTTGCTGTTTTTATATACTATAAACCGTGTTATATACACCATAAGCTAGTGTTTTATTGAAAATGTACAAATGGCTCAAAGAAAATTATAATTTTAACATGCTACATTTGAGCTTTATCTGGAGACGTTTTCCTTTGAAAAAAGGGGTTTTCAGAAATACCACTGTTGTCTTTGCATTCATGAGAGTTATTACTTTTATATGGCCAAAAAATGATGCCGACCATGGACGTTTCTGGATAAAAAAAGAGCCAGAATCTGCTAATAAATGTCCAGCATTGTAAAAACAGAATGACCCTCTCATTACTGGAGAATGAACAGGCCGTAAACATTCCTCGGCCATTTTTGAGCTATTCTGAATTATTTGACATGATGCGCAGTACATAAATCAAAATGTCATAGTAAAAAGAGAAAAAGTCAAAAATAATGCAAATATTATTGTATTCTGTTGGATTTTTAACCTCCTCTTATTTTGTTGCTGGCAGGTTTTGGAGGACAGGATGAAGTTGGAATGTAAATGCCACGGCGTTTCGGGCTCCTGCACTACGAAAACGTGTTGGACCACGTTACCGAAGTTCCGCGAGATCGGCTACGTCCTGAAGGACAAGTACCACAAAGCCGTTCACGTGGAGGTCGTCCGAGCCGACCGACTACGGCAGCCCACCTTCCTGAAGGTGAAGAAAACGAATGGTTATCAAAAGCCCTTAGAAACGGACTTGGTCTTCATCGAGCGATCGCCGAACTATTGCGAAGAGGACGTCAAAACCGGCAGCGTGGGGACGCAGGGGCGACTATGCAACCGGACGTCGCCGCACACGGACGGTTGTGACCTCATGTGCTGTGGGCGGGGCTACAACACACACCAGTACACCAAGGTGTGGCAGTGTAACTGTAAATTCCAATGGTGCTGTTTCGTGAAGTGCAACACTTGCAGCGAGCGGACAGAGGTTTTTACTTGCAAATGAGCGGACGTTTGTTCTAGCGAAGCGGACCGAACGCTGGTCCACACGGTCAGGTGGGGAGCGGAGGTGATGCGGATACGCTGGGTGGTAAACCCCACGGAAGGAAATCGAGGGAACGGGATTTTCAAGTTCGTCAGCTCTTGATGGCGTTGTTTTGCACAGCAGAATGTATATTTGCTTTAACACAGAGTTCAATACTAAAGTCTATCAGTAGGTACAAGCCCAGCATTCCACTAGAGATACTGATGTATCCACACTGACTCGAGCTAAAGGACTGCAGGAGACCGGCCATGCCCCGGTGCATTCTGGGACTTCTAGATTTTCTTTTCCATAGGAAGCTCATCAAAGGACTTAGAGGAGGCTTTTGGGATTTGGATCTTGACGGAACTCTTTGGAAAAGCCAGTGAAACCACAAGACTTTGTCTCATCTCAACATGCTGCGTTGAAGGGCAAAAAGGAACTCGAAATGTTGAGTTATATTTAAGAAGGAGCTCTGTAAACCATGCAGACTGCAAATCAAGGATTTTCTTTTTAAAATAGCCTTTTAACTGCCAACTGGAACCTGGTAGAGTTTTGTTAGTCATCCAGTCACACTGGAACTGTCTGTTCGAACACTGAAAATAAATTATTATATATTATATGTTATAGTCTCCTGAGGAACCGAAGCGCTAACGGGTAGAAATGTCTTATTTTGTACTAAATAAGAAATGAAAACAAAGACTTTGTAGAAACTTGTGACTGAAGATGTCTTTTAGAGGAAAAGAAGGCCCCAGATGTTTTTCTAGTTTTATGATGTGTCGACTTCCGAAACCACTGTCACTTGTCGGTCATGCTAACATTGGTTCACCTTTGCTGTAATCTAGCCGTAGTTTTCGATAGAATCGCAATAGAAATTCGGGTCACTTCTTTTTCTAGCTAGCTCTTTACGACTCAAAGGTTCTCACTTGGTTCATGATATTTGTGGCGAGTATATTTCTGGATATGTTACAGAATGCTGCACTGATGTTTTTTCTATTCAGATACGATGCAATTAAAGCGAAATAAATATCAATGCGACTGACATTTGCGCGTTATTGCAGCAAAACTGAACTACATTTCATTAAATACCCTTCACGTGACTTTCTTCTTGATGTCTAATATGAATTCCTCTGCTCGTGTCAGGGACGGCTTTCCACTTCCATGTCTTTAAACTATATTTGGGAACGGTGCCTAAAAGCAGGCAGTCATATTCATCGTGTGGCATATTTGAAGGCCGGAAATTGCCCCCAGTTCCAAACTTGCAGTCACTCTTAATCTTAATTGGCCATGAGAAGACATACATCATTAGATATCTTACTTACATCAATCCAGCAGCCTGTGGATGTGGCTTTTCCTTACGTTACCGGAGAATCAAACACATGTTTATAATATCTTGCGGTTTGTTTCCTTGATTATGGCATGTGTACAGTTATCTGTGGAATTAAAGGGAAAGAAGAAAAGAAAGCTGATGTTGACTCTGAAGAACTGCAGTAGACGTTCAGATCGTGTTCAGCGTTCATTTGTTGTCTTAGTAAAGAATGCGACATGTGAGGTGTTGTTTTTATATACAGTATATTGCTTCTTTCATTGCTATAATTTAAAAAAAAAAACCTTTATTAAAAGGATAACTGACCCATAAACAAATTCTGTCATCATTTATTCTCTCTCGTGTTTGTAAATCTGTACGCCAGTCTTTCTTCAGTGAAACGCAAAAGAAGATATTTTGAGAAATGTCTCAGTGGTTTTGTGTTCATACGATGGAAGTCAACGGAGTTCAGTGTCGTTTGATTATCAACATTCTTCAAAATATCTTCGTTTGCGTTCTGAAGAAGAAAGAAACTCGTACAGGTTTGACATGACATGAGGGAGAGTAAACGGTTTGTGACAGCTGTACAAGACCAATGAGCATTCAGATTTGAACTTATTTCACAAATTCAACAAAAATTTCATAAGAAAATCACTAAGTAAAGCAGCAGGGCACATATGCAGTCAAAGAAAACAAAACATGTTGAAAACCAGACTTCAACACAACGGGACACTATGTTGAAAGGGTTTCAAAACATTTCAATTCAATCGAAATCTTTGAATCTTTGAATCTTATTTCCACAAAGAGGAACACTCGTCATGTTTTATTCTTCACACTGCGTGTAGTTTAGAGGGTGGTGAGGGGTTGTGATAATGTGAGGAAATCTCCCGGTCACCAGGCGCATTACAGACAGGTAGCAAAGCAGAAGTAAGATGTGTTTTGTTAGTCGTCTGAAGCCCTGGGGCCCGGAAGCATCTAAGCTCCATCGCTACACACCGGATCGTCCAAAATAAATCCACCTGTTTCTGGCAAACATTTTGTCATTAAAAAATATGAGAGAGAAAAACACAGCGTGCTCTCCTCTAAAGCGCCTTTCGTTTAGGTGTCAAGATTGTTTGTTCAATGCGAGTTCTGAATGCCAGCGCTCTTATTCAGCCAGAAGCATTCAGAGGCGCGCCGGACACCCAGCGTCCAGTAACTCGTGCCGTACACAGAACACCCGGCGGCACCACGTTTTACTTTAATCTCTTGAAGATGTCCGACCGGATGTCGTTCTCTGATAAAACAAGCTAAATATGGGGTTGGTGTTTTCAAATGAAATGCATTAAATCAATGTTTTTGAAAATTGTTGTCACAGTAGCAGTTAGCACTGCATCCAAAATATGTTCTAAGAACGTTTTGCTAACGTTTTCATTAACTTATGAAACCGTATGAATGTTTTAAACATTCCACTACGCAGGAATGTTTTTATACCGATGTGTTTTAGAATCTTTAAAAATGATATTTAAAGCAGTGACACTTTTAAATGTTAACAAGAAGAAACTTGTTGTGAAGTGTTGCTAAAATATCCACCCCGGTGTGCAAAGCATTCTGGGGGATTCCATGAGACCAACCTGGTAGAAAAGCGAATCTCACGGCGGCAATTTGTTAGCGCGGGATGAGACTATAGATAGATAGCGTGCAGCTGTGAGGGGGAGAGAAATGACAGTTGTAAAGAATAAATTACCTCTCCAGAAAAAAAGGGATGGTGAGAGAGCGGAGGGGCACAGTGTCGAGACGAAACCGTTACGCGCCGCTTTCAACTGACGGCTGAGATTTTCCAGAAACATGCGGTCGTCCTGCACACACCGAGCGTCGGTTAGGATGTTCCTCAGAAAGCAACGGAGGGGAGAAACATTACTCAACATGTTAACATGTTTGCTGTTAATGGCGATAAGAGAGAATGCCTGCGCTCCTGAATCTCACCATCATCCTGACAGCATGTGACGTGTCTTCAGGACGATAAAAAGTTCAAATGTTTTACGTTGTCTGTCTATTTACTGTTGTTTTCATAGTGGAGGAGGGAAAGATTTGGGACCACCCCACCCTACCGAAAACCTCCTCCCACCCGTGTTGGACAGCAGAGATGAGTAACATCACACGCCAGATTCGCTCCCTACACACTAACCCATAGAGGTTTACTTTTAAAAAACATGAAAATACTGTACATCAATGATCCTACTTTAATATATATAAATGCATTAGTGCGCATTTATATAAAAGATACAATATTATATATTTAAATTACATAAATAATAGGGATGCAACAGTAGGATTTTTTTGGCCGATACCGATTTTAACTATCATCCGATTCCGATATTGATCAATTGCATAGTACTTTACAATACTAGCTAGTTTTTCAGCATTAAATAAATTTTACCGAACATGGATCCATTTAACATTTTAAGAGAGACACAAGTTAAGATAAAAATACAATAAGACAACATCGACAATCTTCATTGTCATAGCAAAATTTTTGCTATCCAATATTTCTTTACTCATTAACTCATATTTGACTTAACATTAAACATTTCTTTAATAAACTTAAATAAAGTCTGTGCTGTTGCTATTTAATTATTTGCTCAGAGAAAAATGTTGGATTATTCAGACATGCAACTCATGCCTCCATGCCGTTAATTAATAAACCATTGGTCTATTATCTGACCAATATCGGCCGATTAATATCGGTGGCTGATACATCGGTGCGCAGAGAAATCACCAGTGTTAAAAAAGGTCAAATGAACTCTCACAGTGTATATAATATAAACTTCGATAGTGTGGATTATATATACACTGAGTGTTAAGTTGACCTTTTATAACACTGGTGATTTTGCTGTGTGCATCCCTAATAAATAGTCATATGTATCAATTTAATTTATAATTAATATGTTTTCTTCGGTGCAATGTAATCAACAGACACTTTTAGTATGACCTTTTGAGGAGATGGCTTACTATCTCCTTCATACGTTCCAGTAACATTTGTTAGGTTTAGGGGTTGCCTTCATTTTTGCCTTTTAATTTTTTGCACGAATTCCTTCAAATTGCGTACAAACACTCCATAAAGTCCACTTCATAGTGCACTAAAAGTTAACTGGACAGATGTCCAAACAGCACATTGATTTTTCACCAGCGATCTTCACATCACAATGATTCATGTTTTTGTTTAGTGAGATATTAACAACAGCGGTCGGGAAAACGGTCTTTCATTGTTTCGCTGTATAACCATGTTCATGTCACAGCGCATTACTGCCGTATTGAAAGATTTTGTGAACATTGTTCTGAAACAATAAGCGCTTAATCTGTTGAGTCTTTCAGTCCCCCATCATTGGAGAACAGACATTCAATCTCTTTTCTTTTGGTTTAATATACACAGCTGTGACAGCGTTTTTGGTCACAAGTGTCTCGACTTTACCAAGTTCATACGAAAGGCTGCGTTCGCTAACTCGGCCACCCATTCCAAACTGCCGCAGACTTTCAGTCCAGAACCTCCAGAGACGAATGTGGCGCTTTGTCTGGGGAATAACAGAGTTCATCATTTCCTTTATGTTATTTTGACTACTTGTCTCATTGAGAGACAATCACGGCGAGGTTGGTTGTCATCTGGTTGATATTAGTGGTGAAGAACACATGGCGGATTCAAAGGAACAGACCACGCTGAGCTCATCTACTGCTTCAAGCTTTGGTTGAGTACTGAAGAGCCGTAAGAGGAGGAACCCGTGATCTGTCCTGCTATGAGTCTTAAAGACACAACAACACAATGATGAATGTTAACCCCCCAGGAGAGAGAGAGAGAAACAGAAAGAGTTTTTACAGCTCCATGAAGAGCTACAGAATCACTGCATCTATCCTCTTGTTGGTCTGTATTTATGTCTTGTTTATTGTCAATCGAGAAAAATGCATCCTAAACATATGCTACAATGTTTAAACTGAAAGAAAAGAATTGAATATGTTTCTTTTTATAAGCTACAAGAAAACAGATCATCACATAGAAAAACCTTCATCCAAATCATCTTTACTGCAACGCATTTAGAAGACGCTCAATAATTCTTACGAAACCCGATTACATCTTCCCTGTCTCTATTTGGAGGGGAACATTTTTGCGCAAACAACTCAACGAGATAAACGTACCCATCCATTAGGGTCGGACAGACTCGAGGTCCAGCGCTGGGAAACGTTAGATTTACTGCAGATCGTCCCCCTGCGAGAATGTTTAATAACTGCGCTTTAATAAGTTTCTGTTCGGGAGAATCACCGTAAACCGTAAATAACGTCAGATGAGCAGATAGGGCCGTGGATATGCTCTCTGGGAGGAGGAGGGATGAGACCGAGGAGCACTAAATAATTACCCCGCGCTTGGCCGGCGTGAGTATTTACGTTGGCGTGGATGAGGCCACGGCGCTCGTAAAACTCAAGTAGGGTTAATGGGTGAACGGCACCGCCCTCCAACCTCACACGGCGACGACATCAGCAGTCTGAGGAGGCGCCGGTACACACGTATCAGCTACGTTCAGATGACCACCTAGACAGCATCACAGGTGCAAACGCGGTGTGAACGACGACGCTAAAGGACAGGACGGTCCCAGAATGCATTGTAACTAGTCATACTCAATGGTGCGTTCTGTCCACACAAACACATCTTTGAAGACAAATCGGTTTTAAGTGTGACTTCTGGCTTCTGATTTGTTGCGTTTGTGAAGTTGTCTGCTCACAAATAGTTAGCGTGGGTTTACGAAGTCGTAATTTACGGCACAAAACTTCACTGTTGTGTGACTGAAGGCGTTTTGTTTGTTCAAACAACAGGCCGTCATTGTAAGCAAACATCAAACACGGCTAGTTTTGCCCAAACGTTTTCTCATTAAAGCTGGAAACACGCAGGGGCGTTCTGTGCGTCCTACTTCATTCAGCCTCCAAATGGCGCGGTTCGAATGCCATTGATAAAACATCAATGTGCGGCGCAGCTGTGACCGCAAAATTTGATCCTTCATAGAGAAAAATCCCCAGACATTTGGAAAATATTTGCATTTTCAACATCTTGGTTAGCTCACACAGCATGCAGGCTGTTGTCAAAAAAAAAAGGATAGAACAAAACAGAGAAAAAAACTGTTTGGCAAATAGGAAGGAACGTAATTTTAAAGAATTTAAATTTGTGGATTTGTTACAGATGGTGACACACGGGTTGGTAAGAGGTTTTCTTTCGATGTGGAATAAGTGTGTCTGTTTTGATTCAGGTGCCTGATGCGATGATGTTCTGTGACACTGTGTTTCTTCTTCACCGTCTTGGATTTTACAGACACGCATTTGCACTTTCTGTCTAAATTGATTGAAATAAAGTGTTGTGAGATGAGTAAGGGTCACATTTTTCAGGTTTATCCTTTACTTTATATAATTTAATGGTAGTGTTTGATCAAGTAAAGAAACGCTCTGAAGTACAATTGTTCACGCTTTCCCAAAGAATCCGAAACAACCGTGAATGAGCAGCGTTTATCCAGCTAATGAAGGTAAAATACTCGCATCAAACCAACGTCATTTGAAGTTTAAAACACAGCCAGCGTCTAGTTGTAATTTCTTATGATTCCTTTTCGCCCAAAAACAACTCAGATCCATTTCAGTCTTTATGGACTCAGAGTGTCATAAAATCTATAAATCAATAAATGCATTAGGAAAAGACACAAACTTCGTCCCACAGCAGTTGTTAAAGCTGCCATAACACACGCAGTTTCTGCCAATCTCATATTAATCTTGAGTACCTATACAGTAGTATTGCATACTTCCTATCTTTGAAGAGTATTTAGTTTGATCACATTTATAAAAGAGAGATACAGCTGTACCATTATTTCCGGAAACGACCTCCTGGGGGTGTGTGGGTGGAGGAACTAAATCACGAGCACATAATACATAATCGCCATACATTATCACTTCATAACTATTGATTCACTATAAGTTTGTGTTGTTTACATTATGCAAGTACGTGCCGATTGCCAACAAAACACAGACATTTTACTTAATTTGACTTACCGCGTGCGGTTCATGTCCGGGATCTTTTAGCGCAGGGACGGCTCCATCTATCAGTTTCAAACCATCTCCAAATCCAGCGTTACATCCACCGTTTATATAACATCCATCACCCAAATACAGTGAGCAAACAAACACACCTAAACCTCTCTCACTATCACAAGAGTAACGAGCTGCAGCTGCAGGCCCACAGCGCAGCCAATCTTGATGGTATGCGGGTCTTCCTCGCTCGGGCGGGTTATTTCTTTCGCCTTTTCCGGGAGAATTGCCCAATGAGGGACTAAGAAAAGTTGTTACGAAACAGATTTTCATGTTCGAAAAAAACCTTTCCGAAACCTATTCGAACACTGGGCAGTGTATCGAGCACAGAAATACTACGTTATATGTCCAACTGGTTTTTTGACAAGCTGACCATGTTAAGCATGAGAAGTCAACATGTTTAACAGTGTAACAGTCAGAATGCATGAAACACCGTTGCATGGTCCCTTTAAAGACATTTTCAGCAGTCGACCGTCAAATCTACACATGTCCATATCACTGATGGTGTAAAAAACAACATGTGACCAGCAACCTTTGTGTTTCTCAGGATTAAAAAAAACATGTTTACTTTTATTATATGGAGGTCACAACAAATCAGCATTTACTTTTCAATCTCTTTTATTATTTATACCAATCATGTTTCGTTAATGTCTATATGATAAATAATTTAGATACAAAAGAGATCTCATCTGTGATTTTTCTCTCACATGTGGAAATGACATCACTTTTTCAATTCCCGTTAAGCTTTAAATGGGTATGAACAAGTTTGTAAATGTTTGTATATGTTGATAGTAAATGACACGCAAGACTGAAGATCTCAAAAAATATTTATACTCAGTTGGAACTGATTTCAGATCAGTGTTCTGGGGCCTCATTTATCAACATGTGTAGTGAGTGCGTAAGAACAGTTTCACGCAAAGTGTGTGGGATCTACCAACTTGCACTTATACGTAGTATTGTGTGTAACTTTAAGCACACATCTGAGCATGCTTACGCAGAAAATCTAGTGCACAGTGATACTACAAAAAGAAAGTGCCACCGTGTGTTTCCTGTGTCCTTTATTTGCAAATACTCAATTAGTAAATTCATAATTCAAGCTAGACATTTGTGTAATTGGTGCGAGAAGTTATAGTGTCATGGCTGATCTCGCTTTGCTGGATGATTTGGCAAACCTTTTATTGAAAGCACAATGTAAAAGACACACTTAACAGAACAATATATGAAAAAATAAAGATAAAACATTCCAACAAAATAAAGGTTATATGATTTTTTTAACATCTATTACTACATCCCTTTACCAAATCATAATAACATTGCAATTTCACCCCAAAATAACTGCAAATTTGATTTCTTTTCTGAACATTTTAATTTATGCAAAATAAATCTCCTATAAATAATTATGGCATTAACAATAAAAACAAAATTGCGCAAAGAATGCATTTTCAAAGAGCGCTGTGATCCATTTAGTGAGAGCACAGAGGACTTTCACGTGATTTATAAAGGGAGGTTTCGTCACCATATATGGTCCATTGGGGGCGTTTCCGAATGCAAATGACCATGTACGTGAACGAGCACGGCGCTTAAGAACATGTGGTATTTATCAACAACGATTACTCACTGGTGTGCACACGTTTGATAAATACAGATTTTTTTGTACTTAGACACATTCTAAATTTCATTCGTAGGACAAAATGTAGAACCTTCTATGCATATAAATGAGGCCTCGGTCTTTTAATCTGATCCAGTAAATGAATGACATCTGTCAGACGGTGCTGGAATTATTTATGTAGGCATCAGACAGACAAGAGAGTAACATTAACTGAATTTAACTGAATAAAAGAAATAGAATTGTGTGCAGTGGGACGTGTGATGTAAAAACAGATCCTGCACATGACCAGGTGCATCAGATCCTGCGGACGAGCATGCGAGCTCCAACAAGACACACGGATTCCACAAATCTGACCAGATGCCAAAATAGCAGCGAGACGACTCCACTCGTGTGTAAAAGCCAAACCACAGCCGTGAGTTGGGTTTGTAAATTGTATAAGTGGTGAGCGTCTCCATAGAAACCAATTTGTGTTTCTGGTCAGAAACAAGTACGGCAATATCTCCAGAAGCTCTGATATGTGGAGCAATTACATTTTTATGTCCTGGAATATTAGAAAGGTTGTACAACACAGGGGTGGTGAGTGACATAAATCCTCTAGATTACAGGCCTCGCCGCATCAAAAAAGCACAGCGGGTCACGCTAACATGATTTTCAACGTATCAAACACCCCACAAACTTCTGCCCGGACCACCTCAACACCAGCTTCAGTCCTGTGATATCTGAGATACAGTTATATTTGGAAAATTTGGTTTTTATTACTCAAGCGATTCAAGAGGCTCCGCAGCCCCTGCCAAGTTCGTTTTCTTTTCTAAATTTGGTTCATGTTTGGTTCAGTGTTGGGCAAGTTACTCTGCAAAAGTAATTAATTACTAGTTACTAATTACATATCCAATAGTGTAATTAGATTACTGTACAAATTACTCTCTCCAAAAAGTATTTAGTTACTTATTACTAATTACTTTCTATATCTACAATCACTATTGTATACATTACACAGTATTACGTTCAATTACATCCAAAGTAACTAATTAAATAACAGAAAAAATAAGAGTAATCCCTTACTTTACTTTGTTTAAGGGAAAAGTAATTCAAATATAGTAACTAATTACATAGTAAGACTGATGTTTTGTCACAAACGCACGGTTGGTAACAGGTTTATTTATTTGGTTGTTGACATTTCTTTGGTCGTTTATTAAGGAACTCAGCGTTTTGTTCATAACAGGTGCACAATGAGAAAAATCCTTCTTAATCTATAACTAAAGTTTTGTGTCATCCAGAATGAACTGAACATTTGGAGTAAAACCAGAAGTGAATGAGATCCATTAAACCGAAGCGAAGCCGATGGACGTGAGGATGGACGATGGACAATGTTCACAAGTGAACATCTGGTGATCAGTAGGAACGTCACAGCAACCCCCTCTCCAACTACTTCCCTCCGGATGACCGCCGATGTGAGACATAAATCTAACTGCCCCGTTTTAAACTCTGCCTTTGATCGTTTTCATGGTCATTTTGTCCTGTATCTTTTCCTATTACAACATGATTGACTGTGACAGATTTCCAGTTTGTTGCTGGGTTTCATTTGGCGCATGAATAAACTCAAGACTGCCAAATCAGAGCATCCCGTCAGCGTATATTCTGGTTTGTTTTGAAGTGGTTTTCGACTTCGATTTCTGACTCCAGTAAACATCTAATAGTTGTCCTTTGGTGTAATTGTTTTTTTGGTGAAATGTTGGATTTTGTTTAGCTATAATAAAGAACTTTGTGTTTTGAGGATCTTATCAATTTAATTGAAAGTCTTGATAAGATCAATGCATAAAAATTGGTTACATATTAATTAGAAGTTATTAATTATTAACATGTTAACATAATAACATATCAATTAACAAAAGCCAAAGGATGCAAATCAATTTTACTGTTTAGTATGAAAAATTCTGAGCTTAAGTAATGTAAAAATCATAACTTGATCTACAGTAAGCATAAGCATCTACAATGACATTCAATCATGCCAATGTTTTTATAATCATTATATTCCATGTTGTCAGGTAAATGTAATTGTCCTAAATGTTTTTCAATCAAAGCAATATTCATAAGCAACAACATAACAAAAACACTCCATGACTTCCTTCTCTCATCCTCCCTAAAATGCAAAAATAACAAAACAATAGCTTCTACGCTGTAACAAATGATGTGATGTTTCACTCATCAAAATATACCACTTCAAATTTATTAAGTTACCGCAACTCATGACTTGGACAACATATACGATTGTAGTTCAAACTAGATAGTACATTTTCTAAAGAAACTGTGAGTGATGCTTTCGTGGCAAACCGCGGAACTCAGCACTAGGGTGATGACACTTTAAGTACTAATGAATCTAACCAACCCCCATGACTCTAAGATGTTCTGATACAGAGATATAGGTCTTGCTAAACGGTTGCTAGGCTAATGTGTTTGGTTGCTATGGGCGTGGCTTGGCATCTGCCAACTGATGATGCTTCAAGCCACAAGTGGGCAGTCGTGGCCTAATGGTTAGAGAGTCGGACTCGTGACCAGAAGGTTGCGGGTTCGATTCCCAGAGCCGGAGGGTAGCGACTGAGGTGCCCTTGAGCAAGGCACCTTACACCTACTTGCTCCCCGGGCGCTGCAGTGACAGCTGCCCACTGCTCCGGGGGTACGTGTGTTCACTACTTGCTGTGCGTGTGTTCACTACTCTCTGGATGGGTTAAATGCAGAGGTCACATTTCGGGTATGGGTCACCATATCTGACTAATAGGTCACTTTCACTTTCACTTTCACTTTCACAAGTGAAACAAACCAACTCCCATGTCTCTACGATGTTCCTATGCATAGATATAGGTTTTGCTAAACGGTTACTAGGCTAACCTGTTTGGTTGCTATGGGCGTGGCTTAGCATGTGCTAATTGATGATGCTCTAAACTATGAGTGAAACGAACCAACCCCCGTGTCTCTACGATGTTCTGATGCAAAGATATAGGTGTTGCTAAATGGTTGCTAGGCTAACCTGTTTGGTTGCTATGGGCGTGGCTTGGCATCTGCAATTGATAATACTCTAACCTATGAGTGAAACGAACCAACCCCTGTGTCTATATGATGTTCTGATGCAGAGATATAGGTGTAGCTAAATGGTTGCTAGGCTAACCTGTTTGGTTGCTATGGGCGTGGCTTGGCATGGCATCTACAATTGATAATACTCTAAGCTATGAGTGAAACAAACTAACCTCCATGTCTCTATGATGTTCTGATGCAGAGAAATAGGTTTTGCTAAACGGTTGCTAGGCTAACCTGTTTGGTTGCTATGGGTGTGGCTTAGCATGTGCTAATTGATGATGCTCTAAACTATGAGTGAAACGACCCAACCCCCGTGTCTCTACGATATTCTGATGCAGAGATATAGGTGTTGCTAAATGGTTGCTAGGCTAACCTGTTTGGTTGCTATGGGCGTGGCTTAGCATCTGCCAATTGATGATGCTCTAAGCTATGAGTGTAAAGAACCAACCCCCGTCTCTCTACGATGTTCCGATGCAGAGATATAGGTATTGCTAAACGGTTGCTAGGCTGACAAGTTTTGTTGCTATGGGCGTGGCTTCGAAGCTTCATGATGATCCTGGGACACTGATTGGTTGCCTGAGTAAAACGAGCCCACCCCCTTGTCTCTATGACATTGTGTTGCAAAGATATCCACCTGAACCTTTTATAATGGAAGTCTATGGGATCGGTTGCTAGGTTGCTGTAAATGGTTGCTATGGGCGTGGCTTAATAGCTTCAAGATGATCCTGTGACACTGATTGGTTGTGTGAGTCAAATGAGCCCACCCCCTTGTCTCTACGACACTGTGTTGCAAAGACATCCACATGGACTTTTTATAATGGGAGTCTATGGGATCGGTTGCTAGGTTGCTGTAAATGGTTGCTATGGGCGTGGCTTAATAACTTCATAATGATCATGTCACACTGATTGGTAGCCTGAGTAAAATGAGCCCACCCCCTTGTCTCTAAGTGGTTGTACTGCTAAGATATTCAACACGGAACGTTTTACGCCTTATATGGGCATGCTTCCTGTGATTGGGAAATTTTGGGAGGCTCTCACACCCCAGGGGTACAACTTACACCCCATTGTGAGTGATGTTCTTACAGAGCCTGATAGCCTCTTCAAATCGTGTATTATTTTCATGTTTCTACGATATCCTCACTCGGAGCTACGACCCATCAAAGTTGGGCGCAATGTTAAGTCAATGGGATTTTTCGGGTGGTTTTTCGCCCCCCTATCGCACCCCGTCCACCAGATCGCTTATAAAAGTCATAGCACAACATTCCCGAATAGGCCCGTCGATGTGATGTATTCATTCATGGGTCTACGTCAAAAGCTGCGGGACAAGCAGCGTGCCAAACTTTTGGCGGAACAAGAATAATTATAAGAAGTATGTGTGTTCGAGTAACAATAGTTATGCTTTTCAAAGCATCACTAATTATGTCCTCGTTGTCTAGAAGTGGTCGAAGGGGTTCAGTGTTGTTTGATTATTAATGTTCTTCAAAATATCTTCTTTTGTGTTCCACAGAAGAAAGAAACTCACACAGGTTTAACATGACATGAGGATGAGTAAATGGTGAGAGAATTTTCAGCTTTGCCTAAACTGTCCCTTTAATGCAGCAACTCTTTTTTACAGTGTACATTTACTCAACCTCTCCGATCACATATAGAGCTTGCTGGGAAACCTAATAACTTCGGTAACACTTTACTTAAAGTCCCCGTGAACCGGAAGTTGCGATTGTTTTTACTTCCATATTTTGACGCATTTCCGAGTGAAATTTAATTTTTAATGAGAAATGGTGGGTGTGGCTTTCGTCTTTCTCTGCGATTTGATTGGATGTATAAAAACAGCCGTTGCATTTTGAAATGTAACTGGCAGAAGACTGACAGTTGAAGGGGAGGAGTTAACAAATGCTCCGCCCAAGCCGTCTAACATACGTCATCTAAGATAGATCGTCATTACAGGGCAGAAGTGCTTTTTCAGATTTTAACTGAAGATTATGTGGGTACACGCATTTTAAAAAGATAACGACCCACATTGATAAACTATTTACACTAAACGCTGCAATATTTCATGAAAAAATAAGAATTGTCATTTTTAATTTCACTGGGACTTTAAAGCCTTTATGTATAATGCATTATAAAGGGTATGATGCATTATAATCGTTCGTAAAGTGTGTTGTAGTACATTAAATGTTGTTGTAAAGAATTATAACCAAATAAAAAATGCAAATTTTGATAAGTATTATAATGTATTACCTGTAGTTACAATGACCCATAATGCATTATATGGTGCATTAAAAGGCATAATTAATACATTAAAACTACTTTTATAAAGCATTATACATGTACGCTTTAATAACGTTGTAAATAAATGAACAGATGGCAGGTGGAATTATTCATTGGTCTGACAGCTTCAAATGAATCTAACTCTGTCTGTTACGCAGAACGTCTTCTGTAGTTTTTGGACGCCCTCACTTTCTCACTTTCCCATAAGGCCAGGAGGGTTTCTCCAGCTCGGACGGTGACGGCTATTCTCCATCGCGGTCTCCATGGACCAGTAACTAATGGTGGAGAATGTTTCCGCAGGCCAACACAGAGTGCCAATCCGACTCAATGGTCTTGCGGAGGAATGTCGTCCTGAGCATTCCAATGATTCTCACCCCTGAGGTTACGGTTTCAGGGAAGTGACCTGTCGAACAATGCCACACAGGTCAATGAATCCCGCAGCGTGAATGAATGCTAAGCCGTCGCTGTGTGGTCACGCTCCCCCATTTTCTCTCTAAAGAGCTTGTGATTTGAATCGAGAGGGTCCATCCATCTCTCCAACAATCGGCGCTGGTTAGAGGTAACCAATCTTGACACGCTGATGCCCGTGAGAAGCATCTCTGACTTGGTCGACAAAAGGCCCAATGTCACCCGGAGAAACCCCCACCGTCCAGACCCTCAGTGCTCCTTAAAGGAACGTCCAGACTCTCGGCCAACTCTCATTACTTACCTTTGTCAACCAAGACGCAAAGACCTCGCCTTCGACGAGTCTATCAACCACTTTGAATTCACTTCATTTGCCTTTCTCACTGCTGTGAAGGCTTTCTTTCAGCGCTTACAGAAAGACCGAGACAGAGAAAGTGAATAACCACAGTCGTGAAGAAGACGCTGCTAATGGAAAAACAGACATCGTAATGACGTGGAGCTTTTATTTTCAATGTTTACTTTCATCGCAACCTCTGCCGTTACAGACGTGTCACACAGTGTTCTTCTGTAGAGACCGTAAGCCAGCAGTCACCTCCTGTACCCTCTCTCTAGTGTCATGGAAATGAAAAATCTCTTTTTTTATAATCCCAATATGTTTCAGATAAATACATGCCATGTTGGAAAAACATTTGGACCGCAGTGTTGGTTTGCGGTTGACGATTTCACCGGGTTTGGTATTTCACTTATGAGGTGATTCAGTCACATTTATACCAAAGTCCCCTGCACACACACACACACGCACACACACACACACACACATGTCTGGTTGACTATCCCCGTGGGGACAGTCCATAGGCGTAATGTTTTTATACTGTACAAACTGTATATTCTATCCCCTATCCCTAACCCTATCCCTAAACCTAAAGATCATAGAACACTTTTTGCATTTTTAGATTTGTAAAAAATATTGTTCTGTACAATTTATTAGCTTTTGTGCCCATGAGGACCTCAATTTTGGTCCCCACGGTGACACGAGTCCCCATGTGTTGGTGTGTATTCAGGTTTAGGTCCCCACCGGGATATACAAACATGAACGCACGCACGCACGTATACTGGAGGACACATGAATACGGTTATATATCACAGCTCTGATTCTTACAGACTTAATTGTCTATGAGATTCAATGTCTGAGACTTTTTTCGCTTAATTTTTTGTTTGTCTGGTGAAAACTTAAAGGTGAAGACATGTATCACTCATCTCGGTCGCATTTTTTTATTTAGTTTTTTTAAATGTAATTTCACACAATGTTAAATTAGGAATGGATTACATAAACAATTTTTTTTTAAATATCAACACGAAAAAAAAAAAAACTAAGAAAGAACAAAACCAATAAATAAAATAAAAATAATAAAAGTACAGACAGAGTAAATTTTCGTGTAAATCAAGCTATACCCTATCGACACCGGACGCGAGAAGGCGTAACGAGACAGGACAAAAGAACTCATTAGATCGCGTCGTAATTTTAAATTTCGTCCACACTGGATTCCGCGCGACGCATCACGACATGATGACAGGGTGTTACGGAATGTACAAAAATAAAAATGACAAATTTTTATATAAAATAATAACGTTTAATAGGCTGCCCCTTTCTGTGCTGACTTCTACAGCAATAAGAATTCAGATATTTCAAACAATGATAAATGGGGTTGTACAGTAGGTTTAGAGAATGATGAATGTTTAAATTCTGCAGGAAGATGTGAGCTTTCATAATGACATTTCTGAATACACAAAACAATAGAGAAACACAATCATGCGCAATCCAGCGGCCATTTCAGATCTGGTGTTGACACCGTTCTTTTATTCACTCTTAAAGACGTGAGCCATGTTTTAAATGTATGCCGGTGTGTTGCACGGGTCAGTCGTGTGGGTTTGGATCGACGTGAGGTTGAATAAAAAGCGAACTTACTTTAAACCATTACGCAACCACAGCTAACTATCTGGTTTGCGTGAAATGCGCTCTGTAACAGATCTGCAGTCTTTGACTTAATCTCCTGATGTTGAGTTTCCACTTACTGTTGGTTTAGGATTAGCGTGTTTTGGAAAACTCAGCTCGAGTTGTTTAGAGGTTTAACTGTACTGGCTGAGCAGAAACTTGTGTTCTTATGTTCAGTAGCGCCTCTCTACACGTGTTGAAAAAAACATACAAACAAATGTTGTAGACAGCAGTTACACACCCAAAATACATTAAACATGTGAAGCAAAACACTACACGATTCAAAATAAAAAAATACAGCACGTAGTGGTGAAATGAGTGAAGGTGCCAGCGTGCACATCTGCGTTGGACAGCGTCCAGACGGCTGTAAGGAACACCATCTTTTCAACGCTCGGCTTTCCTTCGTTCAATGACAATCGTACGCCTGTCTGTTGAATAACATTTCATTTACGGCCGCTCTCGCTGGGTGGAGGCAAATCAAATCTTGAATGTATTACTGCATTTACTTTCTTTGGCTGAACCCGGACCGGGCCGGGGAGGCAGCGGTGGCTTTTGCGGACGGGTGTTTATTGTTTAGGAATTGATGTCTTTGGGTCCTAATTAATGCTATGCTAACGGCCTTTGTCACATACACCAGCGCGCGACGCGAGGGCGCAACCGAGGGTCCATCTCACCCGCCAAAGCGGTTGCTCAGGGGAAAAGTGATGAGAAAGAAACAAACCAGATTTTGTCAGCTTGGGTCTTCTCTCTCGTGACGCATGCAGGCGCAATCCGTTCCAGATCCTTCGCTTGTACCCATCAGCTCCCATTTATCATGGTGCTACAGAATATGTACAGAAATGATCTCTACATTCACCCTCTCAATGAAACCATTACGGACCCCTGTGGTTTTGTCAGCCGAGCGTAGCGATTCCCTTCTGGAGACGTTGACTCACACGGCCCTGCCTTGTGTTTTTTTTTGGTGAAACAGAGCTTGGTTTGCGGACCCTGAAATACGCCGCTTAAGTCGTAAAAGCTTCTTATTTTTGAACTTGGGGTCAGGAAATCCCTTCAGGGGCCTTCCGCTGGGTCTGAGGAACTGGGGGGCCACCGGCCACCCCGGCACGAGTGATCTGTGCGGTACAACCGGCCGTACAGTGCTACTGCTGAATCTACATCTTTGCGGTTTAGTTTTTAAAATGTTCCCTTTTTCTTCTCTGCCAGGCCCAAAATATGACACAAAACACATCTGAAGCTGGAATCAAGATAAGACTCTCTATTTCCACACATTGACGTCCAAAGTCGGTTTGTCGTCTTATAGTTAGTGATGTTATAAAACATACGCTGTGTCCTGTGACATCAGAGGAAAACTGTTCACATGTGGCCCGACTGCAGATATAATCAATTTGCTGTTTTACTTTTCCTTTCTCTTATGTAAAAGTTGATATGTAAAAGGCAGAAATGACTCAAGTGCTGAAATATCTATACATTACAAGTATAAAATAAAGGTGGATAGTATACTGTAGCTCAGATTTTTTGATGTTCTCATTTGAAGAATCTGATGCAGATCTTGGCAAATCTGAGCACAGTTTGAGACATCATTGAGATCCAAAGAGATCGGAGAATTTTTGAAGATTTGAGAATTATTGGAGAATCTGAGATGCGCGTGAGATTACTGGGGTGTTCAGGTCAAATAATAACAACTTTTTTTATAATCACAAATAAAACGACATCTTATTCTCCCACACTCTAGAAAACGCTGTTGTCTGAAACCATGTTTGGATAAAATATGAACAAAACCAACCGTTGTGTTATAAACTTAACTATGATGGGTTGATTCAACTTAAAGTGCTGGGTTCTTTCAACGACAATCCAGCAGAGGTGAATTTATAACCTTGCGATTGGTTTTCTTCATATTGGTTTAAAACAAGCCATCATGTTTTTTTAGATATGCTTGTATTTATTTTTAATTTTTAAAAGAGTGGAAAAACGTCTGACCTACAGCATGTAGATGCATTAGTGTGTTTGTGGCTCTCTCGCCCCAGACAGGGCAGGGGCCTTGGGGTCAAAAACAGCCGGTCTGATGTAGGAAGTGGTTCGTGACCAGCCTGGAAACTATTAAACAGAGCTGCTCTCAATGTCAATGCACTGCCACTACCGCCACACAATCTCTCCATTTATTTAATAAACAAGCACACCCGGGTGGTCACGTATACAACTTTATCAATGACAGACGTTCGGTAGTCAACATCAATAACTAGTGATTTCACGACTCTTGATCCTAATTTCAATACCAAAGCAAAAAAAAAGGGGGATACCAGATGCAGTGCTTAATAAATATAACTATAAATATTTATTCAATTAAACAGACACATTGCACATTTCCTAAATATAGAAATATTGCTTTCCTGTAGCTCAGTGGTTAGAGAATGACGCTAGGAACACCAAGGTCAAGGGTTCGATCCCAGAGATTGCACATATTCAGAAACATATGTAAATATTGCTTCATGTAGACAGTAATACAGAACAAATAAATATTAGAAGTATGAAGGTTTGACATCTCTAGTGGTTACGATTCCTTGTGTTTTGCATTAACATTCCTTGTTGTGGTGATTTGTAAAAGACTTTTGTTTGTTTATTTGATCGTTTCACATTTGCTGCTAATATTAACAACTGTACTTTGGTCTCTATAACTCGATTGTTTTCGTTGTATCGTAAAGTTCACCACATCGCCCTATACACGGGGAAGTTTTTCCCCTCTTTCTCTCTCTAAACTCTTTTTTTAACCCCTTGCCCACACAGTAACGGTTTTTCCTGAGATGTGTGTGGCAGGCGTGCGTAAGACCTGACCTTTTTTCTCTGTTTTTTTGGAAACGCTCTGCAGTATGTCACCAGCAACATGAAGGGAAAAAGTGAACAGTCGTGACTTATACAATGCAGTATTTCAAGAGCCATGCTGGATGATGCCACCAATGACAAAATGAAAGAGCCAACGTCTATTTCTCATCCGACATCCATCCGTTGTGACAGTACAGTAGCCTACTGTAGATAAAAAAAACACATTTCATTTACCTGCAATGAAAAAACACAGTGACATTTGTCAGAAAATCATTTAAATACAAATAAAAAGACTTTAGTAATGTCACATGCCTAGAGTTTCAAAAGACATCTCAACAACGTCTTAAACTGCTCAGATTTGCCAAATTCTGAGATTTTACATTTATGCATTTGGCAGATGCTTTTATCCAAAGCGACTTCCATTGCATTATACTATACATTGGATTGTAAGCATGTGCAATCCATCCCTGGGGTCGATCCCATGACGAGCGCCATCCTCCAACCACTGAGCCACAGGAAAGCTTTTCGTTTTAATATAAATATGTTTTTATATTTTAAGAAATTAGCAAAAACAGATAACCGTTTTTAAAAATGTCAAGAATCATGTTTTATTG
This sequence comes from Triplophysa rosa, assembly GCF_024868665.1. Classification (NCBI taxonomy): domain Eukaryota; kingdom Metazoa; phylum Chordata; class Actinopteri; order Cypriniformes; family Nemacheilidae; genus Triplophysa; species Triplophysa rosa. The sequence continues at coordinate 1,138,525 of NC_079892.1, read as the reverse complement.
TGTTTGTTAGCGGTGTTGTTTTTAGTCATTATACCTCAAAACAACCCAACTGCAGTGGTATTTCTTGGAATGCACAATAAAAAACACGATTTATACAAAATAAAAGCAGAGTTATCTGTTTTTGCAAATGAAATCTTCATGTATTTCTCATCAAACTCTTACAACCCCTAATTATTTGAGCTGTTATCTACATCATTTAGTAATGTTTGACATGTAAAGTATGACTAGCGCTCAGTCCTGAATCTGATGGTTGGGATAAACCAATAAAGAGGAACGTTAAACTTCATCCTAAACATCTAAAGTCGTGTGTTATATGACTGTAAGAAAACAGACTTCTTCACTTGGTAGATGGGTAAGAAAAACCTACCGATGTACAATAAGGGCATATCTCAAATCCCTCTTCTGACTTGGGCCTGTAAAAAACCACCAAGCTACGAAACCCCAAACATCTGGCCAATGCATTTTACACATCTAGTTTTGTAGATCTACACTCGTACTGTATGTATTTTTCATTTGAACCCGTCATGTCAGAAAGTTTGCAGAGAAAGCCTGATGCTGCGGCTGACCGGTCTCTTTTCTCTCAGCTTTTGTGTTCTCGGAGTGGAGCTCTCCATTCACATGTAACAGTGGGATAATAGCCTTCTCATTCTCTCCCCCCGTACACGGCCTCCACCCGGCCAATTCCCCACTCTAATTGCGTTCCCTTGGAGCACAAAAAGAGAAGGAGGGGAACAACGACTGCAGAGAATGAAGAAAAAAGGATGTGTAGCTCGCGGAGACTCGCCATTCATGCAACCCCTGCGCATTGTTTCCATATAACAAACTGTGAACCCCGCATTCAGCCGCAAGAAAGAGGCGCAACGGTCAAAAGCGCTCAAGAGCCAGACCGAGGGTCCGAGACTCCTTAGCGGCTGATGAGGTGGAGTTTTAATCCCCGGCGCTGGTTAATGGAGGTCTTCTCGAGGCGTCGCTCTTCAGCGGTGAGAGACAGCGGAGCCGTTGTGTCCCCGCATTAGGTCCTCGCGTGGGAATCAAAAGCCACTCGACAATAACGCAACCGCCGTGTTTCACTGTGAAAAAGCTCCATTTTAGAAAACACAGAAGGTTACCCCCCATCCCAGTCCCAACAAAACCCTTTCAGATAACCTGTTATTACGAGTCGGATTAATTCGCTGTGTTTTGTGTCCCCTGCGGTGTTAAAGATGGAGATGAGATCTGAATGCGAGGAGAGGGACACCCACGGTTTGATGTACGGTTACGTGGTGGCCTACACCCGGATTTAGCACGTTAACCCTCAGGCGAACAGGTTTTCTTACACATTATTATTATTATTTTTGAACAAATGTGAACAAATTAAACTGACGGCTAATTTACATTGAAAAACATTCATATAAATTATTTATATTTTATATGAATAAAAACAAAAGTACTTGAATATTTTCATTATTTTCTTTTAAATTTGGAACTTTATAAACTGAAAACATTCATATAAATTATATTTTATATGAATAAAACAAAAGTACTTGAATATTTTCATTATTTTCTTTTAAATTTCGAACTTTATACACTGAAAACATAAGATAAGAATATTTGTTACAAATTAACGTCGTTATGTAACACTCGAGTTGAAACCTTAAAAAGAGTCAATAAAATCGATTGTTTTGGCTCTGAATTCTGATTGGATGAGCAACAGATGTTTGTACATTCATTGTTTCTTTGACTTTGCACTTCCTAAATCCCAGCGTCTGGATTTATCAGACTCGCATGTGCAAATAAACATCTGCCATCCTGAATGTTAACACGTCTACTTGACTGTTTTGAAGCGTGTCACCTTCTTACAGACGAGTGTAGACGGTGGATGCTTTCAATTAGGTAATTTGACACAACGTTTTGCCAGCAATTTTCCTCAGAATGCCGCTGTTTCCAATAAGAGATGACGGGCTGTCAGCTTCGCTGTTGAAATATCGCTCATGTACAGATTCCCCTTCAAACGTCTAGCCTTTAAAATATAAACTAACATAATCAACTAAGATCTGCTTTTTGGAGCGGACGATAAAACCAAAAGCATTTTGTAAATTGGAGGTTGGGGTGGTTTGGAACACAGGCAGGCCTCCAGACACGAGGCCGAGACCAATCCAACGTTTGTCTCCATGTTATCAGTTCATCCACAGACTTATTGTTTCAAATCCTGATGACTGCGCTCCGCAAATAACCCATAGCCTGCAATTCAAAAGAAATTTGTTTAATTACAGTCTTATAGAAATAAAACATCAGTGTGGAATGTTTTAAAACCGCAAACAAAATAAAATAATCCTAAATCAATTACAAAGTAATAATATTCTTTTGAGGCTCAGTGCCAAGAAAATTCAATAAAGTAACGAAATGTATAAACATTAAGTAATGGGTGCAGATGTTTACGAAAACTCTCCCTTGAACATTTTGTTCCTCTCTAATAGATCACAGATACATCCAAGTTTATCAGACAGTACATTTGTTTTCTGTCTGGATTAGATTCACCTGTTCTTTCATCATTGCTCAACAATACAATTCAAGCATATTACATAATAAATATACTGCCTCCTCAAAACAGCATGTAAAACATTTCAATTATATTTTGTGTCATCATTTGACGTACAATGTTTATGGTTGCTAAACAACACAACTCGACTCATTCGGTCTATCTGAGTTTTGAAAATGGCTCATCCAATCATCTCGGCCGTCAAGACATTCTGTGCATACATAAAACTTGCATAATGTCCACAGTATTCAATACTTCCATTCCAAAAGCACCTTCCTTTGTGCGTCAATGCTTTGTGTGCTCTTTTCCCCTGCTCTCCGACAGTTGTGTTAATTTGACATCATTTCAAACACATCACCACACATAGAAGCCCCGAAGTCAGTCAGTTGACCTTTGACCCCCAGGAGACACAAACATCCAAAAGAGTTGAAGCATATCTGTTGGCAGCTCCAATAGCCTCACGTGACAGACCCACAACTTCATTCTTCACTTCGGTGTTCAGACCTCAGACATTTGACTTTATATGAACGTCAAATCATCATCTATCAATGTTCAACTCTCCTGCATTCCTCATCACCTCCCTCTGTGATTGAATATTAACTCTGCTCTCGACTGTTAAAGAATCATGCCACTGTTTTTAATATCTTCATTTCTGGAACATATACAGTTTTTGACTTAAGCAAGTTTGGCACATGTCCACAGAAACCATTAAATATCACATATAGGGCTGGGCGATATGTATCGCGATTCACGCTAATTATGCATGTCTAAATTGATTCTGAAATCGATTCGATGTTTTTTGCACAGCTCTTCCGTGAACTACGGCTCTTTGATCAGTAGGAAGTACTGCTCGATCTAAAATCACTACGAGATCGAGTCGTTTATAAAGTGTATTTGAAAAAGCAACACTCGTCAAACATCATCACTATAAATCAACTTTATTATCATGAAAAGGTTTGAAGAACAGCGATAGAATATGACCACAGGCATATCTTGGAACTGATTGTTCTTCTTCTGTTTCCCATATTGGGAGTTTCTGCGCAAGATCGCCCTCTGGCTTTCGGATGTGGCGGCATTTAACCGTAAATCATTGAGGAACTGAGAGCATAAGAATCGTACAATATATCGCCCAGCCCTAATCACATACGGTGTGGTTTAATTCATCACTTCATCTCTAAATCCTCATCTGCTCCAGTCACAAGTCTGTTCCGACCACAACAAACACATTTTGTTACTTTTCATTTTTTAAAGATTCAAAGAGTAAAAAACACTTGCGGCATCATTTACTCACTCTCATGTCTATGTCTCATTGAACAGCAACTTCATTTTTACATAATTTTTTTATTCTATGGCGTGACTTCAGAAGGTCTGGGGCCTCATGTATAAAACTTGATGTCATCCTTAAAGTGTGCATAGGAACAGTCTGTAGGGTGTCCACACATTGGTTTATTTTTTATAAATCCCAATACTGGGTATGTATATTTTAATGCTCATTTTGTGCATTTTAAAATCAAACCCCAAGAAGTGAATATGGAAGAATTCTGGTTCATGTTTTGGGGCTTGACTGCCTGGCTTACTTTGTATTGTTGTTCTATTGCAATAATCTGCATAACTACACTTTTTTCTAAGGAGAATAATTAAGATAAAACTATATATTTTTAAATGCATTTAAACACAAAGCAAAAAATGATGGTCTGATATTATCCAGGGGTTGGGAATACGTGCTGTTTTTATTCTGGTACGAAAATCTCCAGAAGCAAAATGTGTGCGCGGACATTCAGCCAAAAGATATTTGTCAAAGAGTACAAAACGTTCACCAAACACTACCACCACCCTAATGGATTCTACAGCTAGTTAAATATTAGCCACTTCAGAGCCTCGGCTTCACCCTGCATACATGAGCGGAACAAAATGAACTTCTACAGCAGCGAAACAGAATCAGAGCGGAAAACAATGAAATCATTCATCACATATTCTCACAGACAAAGACAGAGATGTCCTGACAAAGATCTTACAAATGCCGACTGAACTTCAACGTAAGCGATCATCTTTGCAGTGTTGTGATCACTCAATATGACCTCCATGCATCCGACTAAAACTTCTTCGTTTATATTAACAGCAGGAGAATATTTTTGAAGCAAACTTCTTTTTTTAATTAAATGTTGGCCGAAGGTAAAGTTACTGAACTTCTCAGCCCATGAAGTAAAAGAAAACAGATGCATGCTGCCATGTGACCCAAACCACGACAAAGGATTCTCATGTCTGTACGCATGACCGACTGCAGTAAACCCACCGAAACCACAGGCCGCGGACGCAGGAACAAAACTACACCAATCGCAGGAAAGAGATGACCTCAGCGGGCTAGCCAGGACACTTTTCTCATGGCAGGGTACACGGGGTCAGAGGTCACTGTCACACAGGCAACAGATGCAGTCGGGTGATCCGGGTTAACTGCGAATATTAAAACTGAACAAGAGTTTACACCACATTTACAGAGAAAGACGCAAATCTTTCGCAATTCTTGATTTACTAGCACTTTCTCAGGGTCAAATCAGTATCTGTAATTTATTTGAAAAAGCTCTGTCGCATAGTAGATCAATATCCCATATTTGCTTTTCTTTCGAGAATAAAACGTAAGGTCATCAAGAGCACAAGCATCTTTTTTTTTACTAAAAAATATTGCGAGTCAGAAGGCTCGCCAAGAAAACAACATCGGCTTAATTGCTAATTATACGTTTGAAACAGATTTTTTTTTATCATGCAACACTTATGGGACAGACCATAAATGTTAAAATGAAATTATGATTCCCTAAACATCATAAAACATACATGGCAAAAGGCCTCAGAACAACAAACGGATCTGAAACGGGTTGTGTGAGTTTGGCGGGGAGTGGAAGCGGCGCGCGCGGCGTGGCGGGCAAACTCGTGAAGAAAAACATCCTCCGATTCTGCCAGTACAAACACAAGCGGCAAGCCCAAGGTTCAATCTCATATTATTTGTGTTGTGTCAGACCAAACATGCATCAACAAAAATTCAACAGACCGCATTTCATATTGCACTGAACTGAATGTAAAAACAATACTTTTCCCAAATAACTCAAAAAATAAAATGCTAACTCTAAATGTCTCGTAGATCATACTGAGGAACCCTAAGGAACGTCTCCATGGCATACTTACAGGCGCAGGTTCTTTAGCTAAAGGAAGCCATTTGTCTGGACAATGGGTTGAGCAAACGTCCCGGCACACATTTAAACAGCAGACTGTACACAATCTGTCTAAAACCTTTTAAACGCTGCCATTCGTCACCGTCCCGTCATTGTTGGGTCGGGCGGAGAGAAGAAATCAACACAGGTAGGTCATGAACGTTCTGTAACGGATGACGTTATTGTTCAGGGCATCTTCCGTCTCAGCCTACTAAAGTTCTTCAGGCATTAGGCGGAAAAATCCAAAGACCTGACACGAATAAGCGACGTTAGATCACAGAAGATAATCCTAGATTCATCGTCTGAAGAAAAGCATCGTTCTGCTCGAAGCTAAATCCAGCAGCATCAGCCCACTTTCTTACCTTTACGCTTCAATACAATGTCATCCGTATGAGGTAACACAGACAGACCCTTCTAAGTGCACTTCCTTTAATAAATGTCTTCCTTATACACCACTTTTCTTTTCGATTAGAATACAATGTTGTAAAAAATTTGAATGTAATTTCTAATAAAATTTGAATTAAACATTTTTGCACAATGCACATTGAAATATTTTCTATTAAGGATGTAATGCAAAACAATTTGGTCAACAAGGTATCTTAAACAGGCATTGATTTTTTTTCTACTTTATTATTTAAGCATAATTATGCTACTTACAATTTGAAATAGCCTTCACAACTTAAAATACATTAAATTTGAAATGCATGAATAATCTTACTATGTGGGCTTCAGGAGCGTCCATCCATCCATTACCCAGCATGCACTGGGGCTTGTCCTCGGCTCACTGGACTGTTCACTTACGTGTGTCAAAACTCGTAAGTCGAGTACAAATAACTGATACTTTGATACCAGATCTTGAATCAATAAACAACCGGTTCATCAACAATGAATCACAATTTGTTAACGGGAAGGAATACTTTCTTTACCATCAGTAATGCAAAAAACAAACATTCCTTGGAAAACCTAGCCTTACATTTGAAAAGAACTAAAAGACACAGAATGCATGAAAAGACAAAACAAACATTCTTGTCAAAATCCAGAATCTCCCGTCTATTTCACCTGCTGTCTGTGGGAAACCTCCTGCGGTACGTTCAGTTAGCACACAGTTTGACTGCACGAGCACGTTTGCCAAGTAAAGCCGTGAGTCATGAGAGCAGAACGGAGTACTGGGATGTTAAACACACCGGCCGTTTCCTGCCGAGTCACAGCGCACGTTTCCTCATTACATCAAAATGAACTGCACTGCTAAATAACAGAAGAGCAGCCGAGCAGAAAAATCACGTCAAACACACGGAGCAAATGTAAATAAAAACACACACAAAAAAATTAGGGTTGCACGATTCTTCGCATATTAATTGTGATAATGATTTATGCATCCCACAATTAATTGAGCATAATCGTTGTGATAATGTTGTAAAAGCAAGCACAAAACTCCCAATAAGATCAGAAAATCATCGCAAAGCTTTTATCTTTTAAACTGACACTTTACAGGAAATTAAAAAAAACATACATATACATATACGTATATATATATAATTTTAATACTTTTTTGAAAAACCATCGGACAAACATGAAATGTGACCAATAGTAATAATATATATATATAAAAAACAAGAATGGAGTAGCACAGTTTCATTCTGAAGGTCACAAAATGTCAATTTTTGTGGTGGAGTGTTTAGCTGCTGAACATTAGATTCAATTTTTCAATTTATTGTCATTGCACATGTACAAGTACAAGGCAACGAAATGTGACCTCTGCATTTAACCCATCCAGAGAGTAGTGAACACACACACAGCAAGTGGTGACCACACGTACACCCGGAGCAGTGGGCAGCTATCACTGCAGCGCCCGGGGAGCAAGTAGGGGTCAGGTGCCTTGCTCAAGGGCTCCTCAGTCGTTACCCGCCGGCCCTGAGGATCCAACCGGCAACCTTCTGGTCACGAGTCCCACTCTCTAACCATTAGGCCACAACTGCCCAATCTGAACATGCTGAAGTGACTAAAGTTCTGAACTGACAAAATAAACGTGTTTATTAATCGTGGTTAAAATTTTGAGCAAAATAATTTTGATGATCATTTTACCCATGATCGTGCACCCAAAAAAATACTTGACTTTCTTTCTTCTTTAGAACACAAAAGAAGATATTTTGAAGAATGTTGATAACCAAACAACACTGAAGTCCACTGACTTCCACTGTATGATCACAAAACCAATGAGACATTTCTCAAAAGATCTTCTTTTGTGTTTAACAGGAGGAGAAATGAATGATGACAGAAATGTATTTTTGGGTGAATTATTCCTTATTTCTTACTTATTGCAAAGATGTTTGGTCATTTTATGAGATTAAACCTGCGTAGTTACTTAAAAACAAAATATTATCAGTTAGAAAACGTTATCAAATGTACAAGCTCCACATGTGCTTTTTAAACACCGGTCCAGAACAGTTTTTGTTTATTGCCCCAGTTCTACCGTATCATAGCAACCGCCAACCCGGTACATTCACAGGGTTGACTCCAGCTGTCGGGTCCGGTAGCGTGGAGCATCCTCAAATACAACAAGATTTTCACTCCACAAGACACACACAAGAGACCAACATCTCTTGAGCAGAGCAAACAGAGAGAGAGCGAGAGAGAGCGAGAGCGAGAATTGATCCTATATACTCAATACATGTTCCAATTTATCAGTGCACTTCAATTCAAAGAAAAAAATGTTTGGTCATCAGGTTGTTTTTAAGCTCTGATCCCATAGCAACCACCAAGAGCACTTTAGCATTGGTTTCTGCATGAACAGGCATTAAAAACCTTCAGGAAAAAAAACATTTTGATTAATTAATTGTAAAATGTTCAAGAATCAAGAATCAAACTCAGGGCTTTGAAACTGAAGTGCGTTTTGTTGGAGGGGCGGCATTGGCATGCACAGGTGCGCACCTTTCTTAAACAAGTGGCCTCGCTCAGGTTAGATATTTGCCAATATCAAACAGTCCTTTCAAAACGGACCGATAGATCAGAAAGACTATTGTGTGTGTGTGTTACAGGAGTTTTGATTAAATATGCTAAATTCATTGATCTCACAGATTAAAGACAGGAAGTTACAATGGAAGTTTGTAAAGCCAAGCTTGAAGCCGCGCCAGGTAGTGAGTCACTCGAGAGTCCAGCTCGTCTTGCTTGGCAACAAACTCAATATGTCCCGTCTGAAGACGCTTTAGAAGAATACAGTGACTGACCAGGGTCATTGGGTCGAGATGAACTTTACTGGCTGTCAAACACTTCTCCTGCAAACAACATCTAACAGATTGCTTGTAGAACTGCTGGAGCGTCTTCTAAAGAGCAAGTATCAACAGAAAGGCATTGTTCTGCGTCGTTGTAAAAAAAACTAAATTCACAATTTACAATAATGACAGAATATTCAGGGCATGTCTCTTTATTAAAAAGTTTGTTTTAATTTGTTACGTATAATCCATCTGCTAGACAATATTGTAAAATTTGAAGGCAGCTTTACACAGTGAAATCAATCCTAGTATGCATTTTGACAAGAGACAAAATAAATATTTATTAATATAATTTATTTTATACATGAAAGTTTAACCGTTCTTATTTTTATATTTTTAAATATTTTTACTTGGAATTTAGGAGAAATTTAGAAGGAGATAAAGCAAAAATTGTCATTTTACTGGTAAAAAAACAGAATATTATTTTGTATTACTATTACTATTTGACTATGTTACAATAACACATAGTTAGCTAAGCAGCATGTCTTATGCAGTTCTGTAGCTCCAGAACCACAATGTGGGCTTTTGGACATAAACCAAACCTATTTACTTCGAAAAGCACATTTCTAAAAAGTGGCAAGCGCAGGCACCGTGCAGTGTGTTCGGGTACTCGCTGGGGTCTGTATGCATATATAACATATCAATGCCATTTTTGAACATTTGAAAAGTGCCGCAGGAAATATGAAGCTCTCAAATGTGTCACGGACCACTGCTTCACCCAAGCAGAAAAAAATGAAAAAAGTGTTTCCATCTTTTGCGTCCCTCCACAAACACACACACATCATATCATGGAAACCCACAGATTACAGGTCACTGTTCACATAATTGCTATTCCACAAACCAGAGCGTAATCACCATTTCCTGCGTGACGAGGCGCTGCCGCTACACCCAGAAACGTCTTTATAGAGTCAGGGGGACCTTACAACAACATAATCTCTAAAAACACTTGTTTAGATCGTAGCTAGTTGTTGGAGACCACAGGTGTCGTGGAACAAGTTTTGCTAAACTCATTTGAATATTGGATATTTAAACTTAAAGATCTTCGATAAACGCAAATGTGTAGATATTTTATTTTACGACATAAAAACACAGCAACACCTCACTCAAGATTTTAAACATGTCTTTAAAAAGGTGGTGGCTAACAAGTTGCTACATTGGACTAAATATGAAGAGTTTGGTCGCAAAATGAGAACTCCATTTTTTAAATATTTCAAAAATCATGTTTATTTATTGTGCATTCCAATTAATATCAATAAAACTGCAGTTGGTTTGTTTTGATTTGAGCCATAATAACTAAAAAAAATACAGACAACTAACACAACAAAACACAATAGTTTTTTTTTTAAATGGAGTTCTCATTTTGGAACCAAACTCTTCATATGTTGTCAGGAACATTAAACACCACCAAGAATAAATGAGCAACGTTCAAAAAAAGTTGTGTCAAGGTGGACAAAACAAGTTATAAAGCTTTGCTCACGCAGAGCAAACTTTTGAACACAGATCTTATATTTTGTGATAATCCAAAAGACTATTGAAAAATCTTATTGGTTTTTGTCAAGGGATCCAGTGTGATGCTAACTTTCAGGTTGGCCTACCAAAATATGTCCTCGTTCAGTGTTTTCGATTACATGACTTGCAAAATCAATTATGTTTGGCATTGATGACAAACTTGTCAACACACCTTCACTCTGTGTATTTGTATAATATGTGACCATAAAAAAAAAGATTTGACATATTTCATTACTTCGCCATCTGAAGAAGTATCACAATAACAAGTGATGTCATGATAATCACATTTATTCGGTTCCACCAAATGATAGTTAAATGATTAGAATTTAAATGAAAAAACTAGAGGACACAGTATTTTAAGGCTTGGGTTCCACAACACCAGAGGTCCATGACTGAATGCCCCTAAACTTTGTGTGTATTTGTGTAAAACACAGACAGTGGAAGGTCGAGCCAATAATATTGTCCAGTCCTGCAAGAGATTAGATTCCAGGCATTCTGTAGGAACCTCCTACGCTGTGTTCAATCTTTCAAACAGACACACAAACTATATCTATCCATCCATCCATTAAACACAACATGTGCCCCCTTGACTGTTCTCCAACCATTAAACACAAAAAAGTAGATTCATCCATCAGAAACTACAAATGAATGGAGGTATGGTGTACTGTAGTAAACATACAAGCTGGTAACCTTAAGATCATAGGTTTACTCACTGAAAGAATGGATTCTAAAGGTTTTATCAATATTCATTTTTTGAGAACAGAGCTGAGGTGTAAATGAGCTTTTTGAAGGTGAGACTGAGACTCAACACTGACATCTAGTGTTTCTGGCCTCATCAACACCTGTTGCTCAAACTTCTTATCAACCCGGATCTTTATTTATTATGTAAATAAATTTCACATTTTCATTCCATCATTCAATTATTGCTCATTAGTGGTGTCAAGTATCACTTACTAGTTTATAAACGTCCGGTTTGTGATTTAAACAAACCTGTAACTCTGTCTTGTCATGTGACCATTTGTGATACAGACACGAGACACTTAAACCACAAAGCAACCGCACTCAGAACACTCAAGCAAATAAAGGAAATTTGTTTACCACCATAACGCCTTGGCAACAGCATAGCAACGCAATTTATCGACCACCCGAATGCCCTAGCACTGCCACTGCCATTACTAATCACTCATAACGCCTCAGCAACCGCATAGCAACACGCAAAAGACAAATTAAAACGTCACAGCAACACGCAACCAATCAAAACACCTCAGCAACCGCATAGCAGCGCATTAAAACTAGTTGAAAGGCACTCGTATCAACACACAATGGAGAAGAAACGGATAATTATCTCCAGCTTATTAAAGGCGTAAAAAACCTACACTCCACACGAACATCACAAGATGGACAATGAGAAACATACTCACACATTCACATGCCTCAGGAATCGTCGTCAGGCATTGGGCAGATCGCAGGTTTGCGGCAATCCTTCTATGGTTCGAGCGAACAGGTTAATGAAAACTGACAGGTGCGACCACGCTGCCGCTGTAATAGCGCAATTGAGGCCAAGCACGTGACGACTCTCACAAAGTCCGAGACTGTATAACGTTAAAGTAGACGTCAAATATTATTATTCGTTTTCAAATAATAATAATAAATATACATAAAAAGTATCTTGACTTTTGTTGATTTGAGTAAAAAAGTGCTATATACATTTTTGTTTAGGTATAACACATTTCAAATCATTTGAGAATGTATTGTAGGATTGATCTTGCTTTTACAATTTTTCAGATATCTATCACCCGAATAGAAGGATTATAGCTTAGACATAATGGAGATCTCAATGATATATTTAACAACTTAAAAAAATGAGGGTATATAGACAATTTAAATAATTGTTGACACAAAGTAAGAATAAAATAATCTTGACATATGTGGCCATCACCTATCTTAAAGCCACAGACTTGTCCTGCATCATCTCTTTTTATAATTTATCCTTAAAAATTTTATGATGATCATTTTTATAGCATTAGGTGATTTTTCACATTTCCAAGATGTTTCCATAAATGGTTTCTAGACATCCAAGCCTGGGCCAAAGACAGCTGGTCAAAATAAAAACCTGCCACTATCCCGAATGAGGAACCAAGACTGCGGCGGGCGATTTATTCCGCTCAAATAATGTCTAATGTCTGCCTGGGCAGATGAGAAAGAACTTAAGGCTTCCTTTTTTAGTACGTGCATGTGCGTGGAGCAGTGCCCGTGGTCAGGTCTGGTTTGGTCTGTAGAGGGGTAAGATCTGCAGCTATTGGGAAAGGGTGCAGAAGTCATGTGCCCATGAAGGACAAGATCCATACAGAAAAGATCCATGCGTCTAGCCATGAGTCACTCTTTCTGTTTACCTAGAGGCTGCCTCGCAGTCATCGCTCTGATTCCTGCCACCATGGCAACCTTCCGGCCATCACGGCAACTCAAGTCTTTCCCCCATGTGGGCTGCCACACTCCACTCAAGGAATTCCATAATGGTGGCCAAGGAAGAACACCTTCCCATGCGGTTTCCGTCTTGATGTCGTTCCCTCATTATGTCACATTGCGTAACCTTGGCTGACCGAGGCAAACAGGTGGATGTGCTTTCAGAGTCCCAGCAGAAGTTCTTCTGATCCTGAAACAGGGTGACAAAACTTGTTTAGAACATATTTCATTATTTCACCTTAAAACGAACAGACAAAGTCATTCTAGTTACGACCATGTATGACAAACAAAATGTCCTACTAAATTCTTATTATCCTAAAAGTATTTAGAAGTATAGACTCCCGCCCTTCCATGACCCTGCAAAGGGGGCGTTTTTTTTTTCAAAAGAGATGGAGTTTTGCTGTAATGCTTTTACACATACAGTATAAAAATGCATATATAGCCAATATAACCTTGTATTTGATATAACATTTGATAAGAGAAAGTCTCACAGCAGCATTTGTCTGACCTAGGTCATTCTCTCCAAAATGGATTCAGGCACCTAAATCTATTTGCAGTGGTTTCTGAGGGCTATCCTGTTATAACCTGGCAGCCATCAGATGCTTTCTCATCAGAAAGATCCCCACCATGCCAGTATGCACAGTAGCGAGGGTCCAAGAAAAGCTAGTGCAGATAGCCGCAAATCTAAATGCAGCCACTCTAACCCCACGAGCACAGCAGAACCACAAGGCTCATCGCCCGACCGTGACCGCCAAGAGCATCGAACACCTTTGGGTGATGGTCCGACCGCAGGAGGCTAAGATGTCTGGGAATCCACGTTACAGCTGCGACTGGATACCCAAACAAAACTGACCACACTTAGAAACTCACGCTACACGCCGTTCCCCCAACAGCTCAGCAGGGAGTTCAAAAGCGTTTAGATGACCTGGTAAGTGCACGCTAGTGGACGTGTACCAGGCCAGCGGATTGCACAATAGATCTGTGACTGGGCTCACTTTCAACTTCAACAAGGCACCGAATTGCCCCTTGCCTCACGCAGAGGGAAACATTATATTATTAAGGGTTTCCCTGCCAAGCACTGAGGGGCATGTGAGTAAATGAAAGCCACATAGAACTGTGGCGGTATATCAACCCCGTGAAGAAGTTACCCATGTGAGATCTCAACTTTAAACTTCAAGCTGCATATGTGGAAAGACTTTGTGACACCTTTGTAGACAGGAACAGAAACTTCCTGACTCGGTTCCAGTTCTATGGATCACTGTGTTACCTCACACAAGAAACCATAATTTGTGGCTTATCCCCTCCATTTTCACTTCTGCATGCACTCAGCAAGTTACAAAACTTTGGATCTTTCCGCGGCTCACAATGTCCTCTTCACTGTCTAAACTTTAATCTTTGGCCCAAGGAGGCGGAGGACAATTTCACAACATCTTGGCCGCTTTGAATTGCACTGATTGGCTGATAACTCGAATATTGTGATGCCGTCTACATTTCCACCTATGATTGGTTGGATTGCGTGCTACGTTTAGATTTGAGGCATTGATAGGGTCGACCAAAATAATCGACATCTCTGAATACTAGTTTTGAGGTCAAATGAACCTTAACACCATCAAGTTACTGGGCAATATAATAAAATGTAAAATAAACAATCCACTCTTTCTCATGCGTACTGGGAAAAAACAGCCACAGAACTACTATAATACAATATAAATACCAAAATACATATTGTGTCAAATATTTATTATAATAAATAATCCATTCAATGAATGGATGAATGAAAGGACAGGATTTTAAAATGATTTTTGGCTCCAGCTATTGAATTTTCATGACCATCGAACAGACAAATGAAAGTTGTTTTTAAAATAATGAAGCACATTACAGGTATACCAACATTACAGTCTGTTTTTACATTTACATTTAGTCATTTAGCAGACGCTTTTATCCAAAGCGACTTACAAATGGGGTTAACAATGGAAGCAATTGGAACAACAAGGATAACAAAAAAAGCATAAGTGCAATATAACTGGTCTCACAAAGCCTACCACAGTAATAAAAAAACTGTATTTTTTTATTAACCAAATCAGTCTACAAATTCCAAATAATTAGTTTTATTAAGAAATGAAGTCACTGTAGCTATACCTCTTAGCAGGAGAAACAAAAAGTTAAAAAAACGATGAGGATTTCATAAATAACCTGTGAACAGGGCTGGATTGGTAATCGGGCATACTGGGCATTTTCCTGGTGGTCAGATGGGCGGTGGGCCGGAACAGGAGTTTCCAGGGCCACTTTTGGGTCTTAGTCCAGCCCTGCCTGTAACATAGAAAAAGGTTTATACCATTAAACTGATGTTTTTACAGATGAATATTTCAAGAAATTATTTATATTTTTGGGTCAGGGTTGTTGCAACCTTCTAAGTCTGTATGAAGCATTTGGTGGTTGTGGTGGGTTTTGGAGAAGCGAGTGATAATATTATATCATAATTTGATAAAATAAAGATGAAATCAAATGAAATGGTACATTTGTGTTCTAGTAATCATCTCAGATTAGTTTCAACCTGGAAATGTTGCTAGAACCACAAATACTTAACAAATGTTGCTCATGTTCTAAGGCGTTGCGTGTTGTGGGATAACAAAGCCGTTTTTCTGCAATGGATGTATGAAATATCTGTGGTGAGAGTGTTGTAGGAATGGAACAAACACAAATCATCTGTCTACATGTGGCTCAGCGTTGCCTCCTTTTCACTAAAACAGAAAATATTTCTGGTTTCGTCCACAGATAACCCACTTGGCATTGAATGCATCCACATACAGAGCAGCACAATCCAGATGTTAGATCATTTTATGCACTTTTGGAAAGGTTACATATGCTTCAGCTTTTGTTTATTTCATTATAAGGACTGAAAGAAATAAACCCACAGAGTTAATTGAGTGTTTTGGATAAGGCCACTAATTTCGAATTCAAATATTCCAACTTCCACCAACACATTGTTCACATTTTACCTGAAAATAACCTTGTGCATCTTTGATACAGAACACAAATCAAGCAATAGTGTAAACAGATTTTACAAAATATGTGCTAAACTTAGTCTGTAGAGCATACAGTACATGACTAAAATCCGTCAGTCATCAACATGCAAACAGCACGTTAGTGAATAAAGAAAAGTCTCTAATTAAAGTCCCCGTGAACCGGAAGTTGTGATCGTTTTTACTTCGGTATTCAGACACATTTCCGAGTGAAAAGGAATTTCAAAGGATAAATTTAGTGGGCGTGGCTTGCGTTTTTCACTGCAAATTGATTGGATGTGTAAAAACAGCTATTGCATTGATTTTGAAATGAAACTGGCAGCAGACTGACAGTTGAAGGGGAGGAGTTAACGGACGCTCCGCCCAAGCCGTCTAATTTACGTCTTTTCAGATGGATCGTCATTACAGGACTGAAGTGCATTTTCTGATTTTAACTGAAGATTATGAGGGCACGTTAATTTAAAAAAGAAAATGACCCACATTGATAAACTATTTACTATAAACGCTGCAATATTTCATGAAAAAATAAGAATTGTCATGTTTTCTTTCACTGGGACTTTAAAGTCATTTACATAGAAAGACAGCATGCGTATGTTCAAAGAATCTTAATAACATTCAAACTAGGGAAATATAGCAACATATTATTTTTTAAATACATAGTAACAGAGTAAAAGTCTTTACACACTGAACATGAAAAAGCGAAGTAAATGTTCTTCTCGATAATGCGCTAGAACAAAAACAATAGATTCCTATGAAGTTATTCATGCTGCGCGCGATTATTCTCAACGCGAAAAGTTGAAGATTTTCTTCATCCACTGTGACTAATTTTTTCCCCTCAGCACGCTGATTTTATTGTGTAAAAGCTCACAGTTAGGAGTTAGTCAGGTGAGTGTGGACAAGTGTGTCTTCAGTTGTTTCTTAAATGTGTTTACCACCGGAACAAACCCGTTTGAACTTTAATGCTGTAATGGATCATTGTGAATCATCATTTGAGTTGATGCTAGAAATCGTCTAGCATCTGATAGAAGATAGTGTCTTGGGCCTCCATATGTATTTCAAATATAGTGTAGTTCGGAGTTGTTGGAGTTTGTTTGCTGAAAGAGAAACTGACTGACACATTATCCTGCTGCGTCTCCCAAAAACAAAGGAAAAACGACTTTCCACAGAGTTCAGAGATGAACGTAAAACAATAGTACTACGGCTGACTTATAAACAAGAATGAATCGCTCATGTGCTGTCACTCCTGCCCTAACGTTTACCCTGTTTACCACATCATCTTGATCTGTCTTTGCGGTTTTCTTCTTCTCCCAGTGAATGCACATTTCATAATTCATGTTTCAGACGGGCTACTATACGAGAGCGCTGTTCAGCGGTTTCATCCGTCCAACACACTTCCTGTAAAAACAGCCAGCGCACTTTGGGGAACTCAATGTTGTGACGCTGAGGTTGGCCCACACTAATGTACATGTATATAAGAGAGGTGCTCTTGAAGAATTTGAAGCATGTCTTGAAAACGCAAACCAAGAACGTGTCTCTCACACGCTGCTGTAAACAGGAAACTCTGGAACTTTAGGTGGCCACATACATTCTGTTGGTTTGGTCACAGGCCAGAGAGTTTTTCCTGGAGGTGACAGACACAGCCATGAGAAACTAGACCATTAACTTCAATATGAAATCAATGCGTGAGTAATGGTTTTGGTGTTTTTTTGTTTTCATGGGACAGTCCGAAAGTATGAAACCAAATGCCAATATTTTCCCATTACAAATGATTTGCATTACAATTTCAGAAGTTGACTTAAACAAATCAATATGACTTTATCATTCCTTAGTTTTGAGAAAAATTCCTTGAAAACACGAATAAAGCCTAATAATTCATGTTATCGTATGATTTGACAATGAGCCACAGAGGATCGTATGCGATAAAATAAAAACATACAATGGTAGACCATGGGCAAAGAATCACAAAAGGTCACAATACTTTAGAATTTTACATTTTAACATTTCTTTGACTCAAAACTAAACCTTCCTGTAGATGTCTAGTCCTATTCATAACAATATTCCACAACTAACCAATTAAAGATGTTAAAAACAGCCCAGACTAAATCAGACAAAAGATCATAAAGTGAGAGTCATCTGGGAGGAGATTTGCCGCCAGTGACATTATGGAATGCTTCTGTTCAGCAGTCAGACTTTGAATGTGAGAATGGACGCCTGCCAGCATTTGGTTCACTTCATTATATCTGCTTTGTGTTCCTGCCTTGACCGGGTGAATAACCATCTCTTTTCCATTCAAATAACACCCTCATGTAAAGCTACAATGCCACTGTCGCCCAGTCAGTGCCAGCCTGTGGTATTCACCTCCTGTGAATCCGTGGAACGCCAAATGCCGGAATTTTAATTGTTGCGCAGGAATCAATCGTCCACCAGGCTGGCGGTTAATTTGGCTCACAGATTAATCCCCTTAAAGTGCAGCTTTAGGAAACAAAGCTAATTTAGCTAAGCTTAGAAGAAAGAGAGGCTTCCCCACGGGCTAAAACAAGTAAATGGGAACACATTTTTTAGTTATTCGGATGAGCGCAAGGATCATTAAAACGGTGAGGATTTTTCAGGTCAACACCTGCTTAGGCGTATCTCTGCCCTCTCTGGGATTGGCCTTTAACTTCTGACCTGGTAATCTTTGGTAGTGGAAGACCTTAACGGCTGTCAGGAAGCCATGGGAAAACAAGGAGTTTTAATTGGACCTTATGCATCTCCAGTAATCCATTCCCAGTCCTTTAAAGAAAAGAGAACAAGGAGGCCGTAAAAAATGAGAACTTCCACGGTCAGGGGTCAGTGCCAAGAACACAAACCTTTATCAGATGCGCTTGTAAATCCACAGATTTACATTTAAGATGATGTTTTCCGGAAGTTGCACACACCAGCCCAGAGAGAGAGGGGGTGTATTCAGAGCCCGTGCCAGGGCATCAAGCCAGCAGTTCTGGGGACCGTGGGCCAAACCGGCGGGGGCTGGTGGTGCTGCGATGGGGAAAAGGGTATCAGCAAAGCTCAAACACAAAGCTGAATCCAGAACATTCCGATGGTCACCACCGCGTTCCCTGCCCACCAGAGCAGAAAATAGGGCTGGTGTTTGACCTCTCCAGGAAGGTTGTGTGTCTTGGACAATCCCAACATCCCTTGTGGTTTCAATAAAGTAGACATTTTGTGATATTTATATGCTTTAGAGAACTTCTGCTGGCCGAAATTAATTAATCAGGAAAATATTGTTCTGTTCTGAGAGTGACAGGAAGAAACCACAGACAGGGTCAACGGCGTTTGAGTTGGAGGGAACGCGTCTAAAGACACAAATATCTTTAACGACGTGTCACATGTGCATGGTGTGAAACAGAGACCCTTCCCAAAAACGTCAAGAAAACCAGATCCTTGACTCGCAGTGAACCCGCGTTTATGCTTTTTTATTTCATTGTGGGTTGGTATCTTTCACTGCACCAAGTTTCGAAACTGTCACCAGTTAAGTACATTCTCCACTTTTGTTAATAATCTCTAGTGTATCGAACTACTTTATCAAAGAGTAGTTTGACTGTAGTCGTACAAAGTTGCTTCCGAAACACTGTTTACCAACTCATTAACCACCACAGTCATGGAAACCACATGGAGCTGCGCTTCTACACTGAGAAAACTCTATAATAGATTTCATCTCCTCCGTTATGATCTGAGGGCCCCATATGACATGTGCAAGAAAAACAGGAACTCTGAATGCTATAGGAATATTTCTTTTTGACCAAGTGATTGCACTTGATCCGAAGTGCTTCGATTCAAAGATCCTGCTGTGTTAAAGATCAACTGCGGCTAATGCACAAAGCTTAGCAAACAGAATGAACATAAAATACAACATTTATAGGGTTCACCAGGCTCCATTTGTATTGATCTATGTAAAGCTTAATAGCACTTTGTTTGGATACGTTTGCCAACTACATCAAGATGAGAGCCCCATTCGTTTTTGTCAGCCATTAGAATATAATTGCTTTTTAAATAAACTTCATCAAACTCCCAGTTGAAAGCCCCAATGTAGACATTTGTCTACGCAAGCCAAGTGTACAATAAGTGGTTTAAAAACACCACTGCAAGTCAATGGGACTCACTCGGATAAGCACGGTTTGATCAGGAAGACATCTGTCTGTCTTTTCTTTCTGACCCTGTACAGACACAACTATAATTGAGGCCCTCGTACAAGAAGCCCGGGCTAATGTATGCCGTGCAACAGGAAACTGACAGATATAATAACGCACCATTAGCCTTCCCCGAGTAAATAAATTTGGTTTAACAAATGCACAAACCCTGCACTCACTGCGTTGGATCACATATCAGAGTCACTGTTTTCAACTCGTTCATGACGGATGCTGGCAAGAGCCGCTGGGAATCCGCTCAGCACGAATGAACTCTGCTCTCCGAGAGCCGAGTTCTGGACAGATTATTGTCCGTCAGGTTGTCCATCACAACAGAAATAGCCACAAGCTTCCAGAAGTCACAGTTACAGGGTTTTGTTGGAGCCGGGAGCCAGTGGGTTACGGGAACAGCACGAGAGACTGGGAAAACATAGACAGATCTAAGATCAGTGGTTTGGGGTGGATATTTTCATTCCAACGAGTGTTGGGATTCTGTGCAAACTCATGCGCATTATCAACTTCCAATGGTCCCAGAGTAACACGGTGGACAGAATGAAAACATCAGGATTTCTCTAAATACATTTTTAATCATCCAGTAAATACTTCACAAAAATAATAAAACTATATAATGTGGTTATTTTCTCATTTTTAAAATACTTCCAAGACCCAACGAGTTTTGCTATACTTTATAGGTCTATAGTCTTTGTCAACAGTCATCTTATTTGTGTCTACTTTTACTCGTCCTTTGCACAAAAACATCTGAGAAAAAGTTGAAATATAATTGAAACAACCAAAAACTCTAAAGAGCTTTAAAAGAGCAAACTTCTGAGCAATGACATTTTCCTCCGGCATTGAAGACAAAGACGTGGTAGGATGGCACTGCCGAAGATTTCCCACAATTCCTGTGCACACAGCAGAACATAACACATTACATAGTGGGCATAAAAACTTATACTCAGACTGAAGTTAAAAGACAAATGTTACCATTGCAACAACAATGACATGGTTTTTGTCCAATATGCCAAGCCGTTTTTGTTTAGGTTATTATTTTGAAATGTTTAGTTTCATTTATTTCATTTCCTTCCCACTTGACTCTGGAATTGTTGGATGCCCCGGGAAAGGCTTTTCTCAGATGTATTAAATTTGTGACATTAGGGAGTTTCTTTTGAGTGAATATTTCATGTTAATCATCAGTCGTTGGAAGAGACTAGAGACCTCTTTCATCCTTCATGAACCAGATTATGGAGGAAAATCTGAAGAAGCTTCAGCATGCCATAATTACTCACCGCTGTTAACATGGTCCCACCGGGGGCCGTCCTCATGGTTGACTTTTCCAGCGTGGTCTACAATCCGTGGTTTGAACCAGGAGGCCCTGCTAAAGGAAACCTTTCTTCAGTGTATTAGTATTCTGATTCTCCGTTACAAATCCTCACAGGTATCATTTGAATTTTTGCGATTCTGATTCCACTTATCGATTGTGATTTTTATCGATTCCCAGTTTGGATTCCACAGTGGAAGTAAATCATTTACAGTAGATATCAACCTATTCATTTAACACATACTCATATATTTATGAGCACCGTTTTGTGTATATACAGTATACACCTAACAACCATGTTTTGTCGGATTTATTACAATTTGTATTACCAAAATTCCTATGCTTTACTGCAAATACTAGGGTTAAACTATGCTTACTATAGTAAAAATATGGTTAATTTTCATAAGGGCTTTTATTGAGATATCAGCAGATCACAAATTAACACATGCACATTTCTGAAAATATGCACACAGGAACTAATAAGAGGAATTTAAATTTGAATTTCAAGTACCCGATTCTAACCTTTCGATTCTGATTCCGAATTAGAATTGATTTTCGATTCCCAACCCTACCCACGAGTGACCTATCTAGACAACTTTTATTGTACAGCTCATTTGTGTCTGTCGGTGACAGTCATACAGGTTTGATTCAACCTGAATCTGAATAAAAGGTGACAGAACATTTTACAGTCCAGAACCCATTTCTTCTTTTCTGTTGACCTTTCCAAAGCTTCTCTCTTCTTTATAACTGGGGCAGTGCCTGAAACAAAAGCACAATTATGGCTCTGGTTTGGCTGGGTGGGAGAGGAGAGGAGTGAACCTGGCATGTGGTTCTCTTGAGCCCGATCGGGCCGAGGGGAAGCCAGGCGAGGAGGAAAGAAGAAAAGAGGAATCTCCATGAATCTACCACGTGTGTGAAGAAACGGAGACCGCAGCTCATTTAAATGTGTCACTAACAGGACTGGAAGATCTAAACTGGTGCTGGCCGCCACGCCGGAAAAAAGTCACATATTCCAAAAGACATCCCTTGTTTACTCTCTTTTGTTGAGAGATTCAGGGAGTCGTGAAGACGAGGTCTCCAACCCCTCGTGTAAGCGTTGCACTTAGCACATCATAAATCCTGCCGTCGAGAGCGAGGAGAAATGGTTTCCTAATGACATTTCTCATGCCCGCTACGCAATTCCATCAAAGAGAAAGCACCACAGGACGACACGTGTGTAGATTTTAGCTTTGTCAGAATGTCACAGTAAACAACATTTACATTTATTTATTTAGCAACTTACAACTGAGCATTTAACATTTTGTCAATGAGCTAACAATAACAATAAGAATACTTTTTAGAAAATCAGGTTTGCTTCATGAAGTAGATTTCAAACTATTTTTCATTTTAGTTAAATATGTAATACTTTGTTAAAGCTTTTAGCATTCGTAATAATAGTTATAAAACCCTTTCGGGCCGCACCGTGAGACTAACAAAGGAAAGATTCAAAACCTTTGTACTCTGCATCATGTGCCACATTATAAATGTGCATTTTTATTTAAAACATATCATTTTAGGGTATAAAAACATATTTTGAGAACACCATTGTCACAACGTTCCATTCGCTAGCTGCACACGATGGCGCTGGTGAGCCAGAGTCGGCAGAGTAATTTCCGGTTCTACAACACTGTATGGGAAAAGGAGGAATTTTGGCTGGCTGTAATTTAGATTAAAAAGAAGTAATATATAAGCGATGTGACAGATCCTCTTTCCATTGCTGAGCACTTCATTAAGCCAAAACAACTAGATAGTGTTATACGATCAGAAATGACTCTGCGGACTCTGGCATTGCAAAAGCTCACCTGTGCCATCTTGTGCAACTAGCCCACTGAATTATCTTTGCTCAGAATACTTTTTACATAATTAAACGCCTGATTAAAATCTCTGTATGTTTTACATACATGCAGTATTTAAGTTTATGTTTTAGAATGAGCAACATTTGGGAAACGCTAGTGTGGACAAAGAGCGTTTTTATGTAGGCCTACTGTAGATTAGTGTAAAGTAAAATTGACAAAAACGTAATTTCTAGCTGAACTGTTGCTTTAAATTAATCGTGGGCATCGCTGTTGGTCGAGCCTAGGGAAGATATTCTGGTGTCCAGTGAGCTTTCAGCTCTCATCACTGTTCTCTACACTGGTCTGAGGTCAGAGGACTCACGCCAGGATGAGTGATGTGTGTGGTCCCCACTGGCTCAAGGTCAGTAGAGGCTCGTGGCCAAAGCTTCTGCGTCGCTCCAAAAGCAATGACATTTTCTCAGGTTTAGAAATTGTAAGTTTGGGGCAGCCATGTTAACTACATCAACATTTTTCGTGCTGAGTTTATGAAAAGATGAGATGTCAGCCTACAATTATTCCGTCAGTGTTTACACCTCAACCTTCCCTGCCCTGAGAAATGCAAAGCAAACTGCTCGTTCTGAAATAAACTTTTCACTGGTGAGAAAAAAAACAGATTAATCCTGGCTGGGGGGTGGTGGTGGTCTTAAACCTGGTTTAGTTGGTCAGAAAGACGGCATTGCATTCTAAGACCTGGTCAAAACTCCTCCTAAAGGGATAGCTCAACCAAAAATCCAAATTCGTACTTCATTTATTCATATTCATGTCACTCCAAACCTGTATGAGTTTCTTGCAGAACACAACAGAAGATATTTTGAAGAATGTTGATAATCAAACACTGAACCCCATTGACTTCCATTATATAAACACGAAACCACTGAGACATTTCTCAAAATATCGTGTTTCACCGAAGAAAGACTCACATACAGATTTACAACCACAATGATGACAGAATTTAGATTTTTGTCATTGAACAAGATCAACCTGACTAGTAAACCATTTGTCTTTTTAACCAGCTATCTGTTTATTATTTAGCGTTGCATGTACTAGTTTGCTCTTCAACAAATTCCAAGACTTTGACACAAGAACATCAGTCAGACAAAACATTTCGTCACAGTCACTGTCTGAAACAGCCACCACCAATACAGACAAGAAAACCTGCAAAATATCCAGCCGTCATGTTTTTCATTTGACAGAGAGACGAAAACACGCTCGAGTCATTGTCCCGGAATCTGAGAAATACCAAAAACCTCTGTGTCCCCTTTAAACAATGATCAAACTAATAGAAACAATACTTTCATACTTGACATAACAGATGGTTTTACTTCATCAATGAATATGGGGAAATCTTACAGAATCGTAAAACGATCACCAACGGAAGTCTGAATTTTAAAATCACTCAAATCCAGATTATATTTACACCTAATCTACGTTCATTTACACCTCCATATTCTTCATGTGTTTCAATAAATACATTCTCATTTGATTCTCTTTTGATTTCTCCTGAACAATATCAATAGAAACATCTGAGACTAAGTTGACAATTTCATGAAAAACAACTCCATCAAATCTGGAAACAAATGTCATAAAACATTTCAGAAGTGAATCATATTAGTTTGAGATGGGCTCCGGGTCTCGCATCAGTGTCATATTGATTTTGATTATGCCCTAATTGACCCTTCGCCCCGCCCCCTTTTGCTATGTCCGACATCAGCCAAAGCGCTCCCACTGCACTAAAGAATATTTATCGTGAAATAATCATTTCTGGGGAAAAAATGACGTATACTTTCAGCCAAAAGCACTAAGAAAGTCTGCGATGTGCATTTGAAGTATACTGTACATTCAGGGTGTGAAAGTGACTCGAAATAAAGTAAACTAAATAACGATAGAAGCTCCAGCACGCACTGTGCTCTAACGACATAACGTCTGGACAGCTCCATTGGTTTCTGACATGTTTAGGCAACGGGTGAAACTGGTTATGACCATAAAGAAAGATCAAATTTGACCTCTGATAAAATTCTGGCAGTGTTGATGAGATGCAGTCCTTCAGCGCCGATCATATGACAGTCAGTCTATAAGAAGTTTTCTTGTACGAGTCTGTTTTAAGAAGTCTTTATTGTTGTACATTATGACAGCTAAGATTCCACAGTGACATGACTTACAGCTGAAATCATGTTCGTACAGTGTGACGGCCAGCAACAACCGCGAAGGGCGTTTTTAAACTGCATAATGCGCAGCCGGACCGGTTAAACTATGGTTTGGTTGTCGGACAAAATGGCAAATAGCAACAGGGGAGGGGAAGATAATATCGGCGATATGATTGGTCCGGTTGCCTGTCCATCAAACTCCACGCGAAGAGTCAAGTGTGTTACACCTTTAAATGAGCAATGGGAAATTTTTAGGAGGATCTATCGACAGAAATGCAATATAATATACAAAACTATTTCTTCCGAGGTGTATACAGACCTCACGTAATGAAGCGTTATGTTTGTAATACCTTAGAATGATCTGTTTCTGTCTACAGTCGGAGCGGGCCTAGACATGAATTAGCCGCCGTGTTTTGTCCAGTAGCCCTAAAAGGACAGACCGCTCTACAGAGCGTGTTTCCTCTCCCTCTACCCTGCGGTACGTCGTCCGGTCGTCCCTGACTTTACAAAGGGGGTTAAAACGTCTACTAACTTACTCCTAACTGCTATCTTTCGGTCAGATCGAGCTTCTTTAACAGCGCTGAGCACTATTTCCTGTTAGCTAGCTCTGCCCTCAAACCTGCTGTGCAATGCTGAGCTTCATCATAGCTTGTTTGATTCCTTTGCATTATTATCCAAGACGACATGAGTATATACAAGCAGCACTCTCGTTCCAGATATACAATGACGCTCAAAACTGCTCCGTTAATATTACAACAACAACATATCTAGGTTGTAACAAACGTAAAAACCAATGTTACTGACATACTGATCCGAATCAAAGCAATCTCCTCGGGGGGGATTTTTAGACCATCTTTCTCTCCAACGTCTCTCCGCTGGAAAGTATCTCCATCTATGAGTATCTCCGCTAAAAGCGGGTCCTACTGGAAAGTCTTTAGAATATTAACGCAGGTCCTGACTTTTATCCTTCTTTTTATACTTAAAATCCACAGACACTTTATTTCATGTAATGAGACATGACTCTTTCTACAGTCTTTCTAATGCCCGCATGATCTAATGCCCGCATGATCTCTTCCCTGCGTCAACATGAGAAGACACGCCGTCTCAGCCGACGACATCTTTTTGTACCGTGGTGGCCACCATCGTGTTTGGACTCAGAGATTGGTTGCAATTCTTAAACTCACCGCTAGTGGCCGCTAAAAATCCCACTCTAGACCTTTAAAACATGGGAAAACACTTGCTGTTTTGTAAGGCAGTGAGACTCACCCATGTTACGTACACGAATGATTGATTAGGTTTCACATCCTCAGACGTCATTCCTGTAAAAGAAGGTAATGTAGAGCCACGGAAAGTGTTGTTTATGATTGCTACGACTGCTCAATTCCAACGCTCAGACATCATGTGAAGACATCAGTTATTCTATGATGTGCAGAAACACATCTGTGAACTGTAACACACACCCACCCCAGCTCAGGGTCACCCGGGTCAAAGGTCACATGGGCTACATCCTTAACGGGTGCTTTTGTTCCTTTTGTCTGGTGCGATGCAGGAATGCGGTTGCACTGAAGAATCAAGGAGTTTTTGGAAGTGTCGCAATAGCGCAGGCCTCTCCGAGCCCCTTTCATGCCGTTAAGCATTAACTAAACCGACTCTGGTACCAAAACAAAAACATATTGATGGATATCGTTCCACGACCCAACAAAAGAAGCCTGGGATGGCTTTGTAAAAGAGAAGTGCGTGTATTAATAATTATCGGCCGTGACACGCCAGCGCTTTGTTTCTGTAGGGCAATTATTCATGGCTGTTCTCTGGCTTCAAAGACAGGAACGCTGGATAGACGGCCCTCGCTGTGCCACGTCTCGATGATGTTCCTGCGACTTAAGACATTGAGAGACAACAAAAGCAGAGGAAGACAAACAAACAAAGAGAGAGAGAGAGAATGTGATGGGCGAGGGAACATTGTGTGATGAACACAGATGCCAAACGTCTTGATTCACATCGGTCACACTCTTTAGGCTTCAGCATCACAGCATCGCATGAACATGTACTTTCAATGATGATGATTGGCAGCTGTGAATCTTTGAGATTTACCACCACGGAGTTAGAATCAGATATAATGAAGCATCGGGTAAATGCAACACAGGGGTCTCATGTGTAAAAAAAGTGTTTTCCTTTTTGGCCTATTGAATATTATCATATAGACTGAGTTACATCACAACTGAAACATTTGGGAACATTGATGTTAGTGTTTCATATTTTAGGGGGAAACAGAAAGAAATCATTTTAATTCTCACGTGTGTCTTTATGGAAGGCTTATAAGGTCAACATTTTTTGTTCTTGTTTTCTCACCAATTTTATTTCACATTATTCTTTTCATAAACACAATCAGACTACAGTTTAGACCACATACCATAATCCAAGTGCTAAAACAATATGCTTGCTTCCTCACAGAAAATGCTTCACGTGTTTTAAAGAACAAACACATTGACATTGGATGAACAAATGCAGTACACGTCGTATTATTAAAACATACAATGTGTCAAGATCGTAAGAAAACAAAAAATAAAGAGTTTGGTTCCAAAATGAGATATTAATATTTCTCAAAAATCATGTTTTTTATTATGTAATCATGTTTTTACTGTGTTTTATTGTGTTAGTTAGCTGTATTTTTTTGTTATTATGGCTTAAATCAAAACAAACCAACTGCAGTTTGATTGATATTAATTGGAATGTACAATAAAATAACTTAAAATTTGTATCTTATATTTTATTCAACTAATACTATCTGCTTTACTGAATACATATGAATGCCACAGATTTTTGTTTTTGCTCTCCTCCTCAAAGCTCTTTTGAGAAAACTTTACATGTGAGATGTTGACCATTTTATGTTGGACTCCTCAACAAACTTTGCACTGTAAAACAATCCGCTAAAAAAAAAAGATATTTTCTGTAAACTGGAGAAACATATAAGAAATATATTGTAAAATATTTGTTTCTTGTAAAATTAGAGGATGTAAGGATATACATTACATTTTTTTCCCGGTTTTTCTTGTAAATTTGTTGTCTTTTTCTGTAATTTTACATTTTTTAACCGTATTTCTTAAATACATAAAAATCTGTAAAAATATCAGTAAAATTTAACAGTAAAAGTGGTTTCTCTAATAAGCGCACCATTAAACCTGACTGTCGTTCGAATACAAACCGAAAGTATAACTTCATGCCACTCAAAGAACGTTCTCCTAAAAAATCTCCACATGTCTGCCTACAATGAAAACGAAAACACGAAACATTAGGTTGTTTGTCAGTTACAGACAGTCGCAATCTCTCTCGACTTTGAAGTCGAATTTTCTGTTACTGCCTATTTACCAACCTTGCAGCCAATGTGTCGTTTGATGTCTGGTGATTTTCTTTAATGAACAATGTGCTTTACATTGTTCTGAAGAGAACATTTGTTTTAAATGTCACTGTCGGCCATAAAAGGCCAATAATGATGTGCCGGTCATAAATAAAGTTACTGTTAAAACCATCCATCAAATGAAAAGCAACTTTTACAATCTGATGTCATGCTTTATTTTGGGACTCTTATGGATGCAGGAGCGTGTAGGCCTCACTGACGTCATCGAGCGTTGGGCAACGCAAGACGCACCATCACAGCCTTTCTTCTTGACAGTAGCGCTAACAGAATGGCTTTGGCTTGTGAAGTCTGAATTTCAATGAGTGTGGCTGAAGTCCCAAAAGCCCTCAGTTCCATACGCTCTGTGTCTCGTGTGTATTCTGGCTGGGGTTTGGAGCGGTGTTCTGGTTATAGGCGGTTTGGGCCGGCGCTGTAAGTTATGGGGCGTCACACATCTCAACCGAGCGCTTTGGGTTCGGGTCAAGGTGGCTCTGCATGCATGTTCGAAACCTGAATGATACTCGTTGATCATCTGAGAAGTAATAATGCATCATTACGGCTCTGTATCTGTGTGTGCTAGCCAATAGAAAGAGACGGTAGTGTTGTGTAGGTCTGCCAGCTGTTGGTCTACAGTAAAACATCAGCGTGCATGATGGTTCAGGATGAAACTTTTCAGATCCGATGGTGTTTCGGCTGTAACTGTAGATCTCGGAGAAATGGGCTGTAATTGACAGACATCCATTTTGAGTTATGAATGGCAAGAATGTGCGCGAACAAAGGTTCGACTGTTAGGTCACAGAAAATCTGCTGATACGAGATCAGTTCACCTGGAAACTCAAAGGAACATCTCATGGTTGTTTTAAAATCAACATCGATCCTATGAATTGTCCTTCTGCTCTGGCTGTGCATGATTCACGCATGAAGTGCACACTTTTGAGAACAAAGTTGTTGTCTTAGTGCAATCTTTTATATCGAAAAAAGTAAAAAAAACCTTTCTCAAATGACATTACAAATGTGAAAATAACTTTTAAAGCCCACTCGTTATAAGTTAATGTTCCATGCTCATTCTTGCAAATGTTAAATGTTTGTCTTAAAAAAAAAGTGTTAAAATTGAACTAAAATGAATTTCCTTACGTTACAGCTTTCTTGTTGGCTGACGTCATGATGGATAAATTCAAGTCCCACTCTTTATCATTGGAACTGAAACTCGACTAACCAACAAACTTCAAATGCGAGCGTACCAAACAAACGAGTACGAATTACAAATTGGTTTTAGGTGATCTGTCTGGATTTAAACACAAAGATTTAAGCGTTTATATAGGTCCCAAAGTTTTTCCTTCGTTTTTCCTTTTTCATAATGAGAAACAATGGCTACAGAAACCCCACAACATATTGATTAGATCATGTTGCATGCGTTTTAAAACATGTGTTGCGGTAAAGAATGGCTGGGGTGGAGGGAAAGGGAGCATGTTTGCGTGTGTGCGCATTTGATGCGACCCCATCGTCTGTGTGTCCTGAAGCTGGCCCCGTCCCAGACGCGTATCTCACCCTTATTTCTCTTCCGGTCTCAAGATCCAGAGAGCCTCCCTTTCCCATGGGCCCTGACCACCACCCCACCAAAGAACAACCCACAGACGCGCACACACACAGTCCAAGGTCGTGTCGTGATGTGATCCAGCTTTGGCTGTGTGTGGCATGAAGACAGATGAGAATTATTCTACTGGGTTTTACTCTGCACGTGCCCCGTACACTGGTTCTGCACACACTGCACGCGCATGCTATTATTTGCTCAAAACTCCAGAGTCAAACTTTAGCTTGAGTCTCATGTGTGTCTCAGATACTTCTCCTGAGAAAGCGAGTCAGAAATGTCACAGATGTGTCTGTCATCAGAGTTTGAGAAGAGACGTCAACAGTGTGTCAAACTGAGCTCAGATGTGTCTCGTCTGGAATCGATCTCATTATCAACTTCTCGTCACATTGACTCAAATCCGGATGATTTCACCTCTACAGTCTACATTCATTTACACCTCCTTCATGTCCCGTTTGATTCTGTTTTTAGAAAATTCATCTGATACTTAAATGAGAACGGAGCTTCTCGCTGGTGTGCTTTCTCGTCCGCAGCGTTCATGAGTGAACTATGGCTAAGGTCTCTCCTCTCCATCTGCTGAAATAAGTTGGAGCGGTTTGCTTCTCGTCTCCTGACGTTGAGGAAAGACCGTCTCGGTTCAATAGCTGCTCACTAAAAGAGATGCGGTCTCCATTCTTGCTGTCCCTCCAAATGCCACGACCAACTTTCCACTGCTGAGAATGAACAGCACTTAGCAGGATTTATCAATGCATGGCATGAAGAGCCTGCCAGTCCAACAAGAGGATTGTGGGAATGATTGGCTTTCGCTGGCATGACTTTCAGCTCTTAAATTGACCAATACGCAAAAACCAGCGGCCTTTTATTCCCACTGAATGCTCGGCCAAGTTACATGGAAAGTTTGATTTACTAATGATTTGAATCAACCCGAGCAAATTATGGTCAAATTATAAGCTTGTGAAATAATTCAATTACTCATTTTTACCAACTCATTCTATATGGGGACGCTTTGAGTTCTGTGGATGTTTTACCCAGAGATGATAGGGTTCTAGTAAAAATATATATACAGTACGTTCATTACTTAAAGGGATGGGCGTTGTGTATTTATAGGTCAAATGGTCTCATGACTAGAGCTATAGGAATCTTAATGATGCCAAATAAAATGTCATAAATAAATCATACAAATTCAAGACATAAAATTTGCAAAAATTACGTTACGTTATTATGTTATATAACAAATCATCGGACCATATAAACATGAATTACACAGCTCTATGAAATACTTGTTATTCCCTGAAAATTACTATTAAAAATAATTAATAACATACACGGGACTACATTTACAAACGATTAAAGCAAATTGCATGTTCGTCTTGTTTGAACGTCATGCCTTGGCTTAAATGTCCCCTTGGAAGGTTTGCCTTCACAAATGTTTCACAAAAAAACATTTCAAATCAATATTTGGTGTCCAGCTATTTACAATTATTATTTCTTATTACGCAGCTTGTATGAACGCTTGATTCTGATTGGCCAATCGCGACATTTGCAGGTTGGTTATTCCCAGATAACAACCGCTCAGAACTAATAACACACGTAACCCGGATGCAGCCAATCATTTTGACAGGTTTTTTTTGACAAATTAAACATAAATATGTCTTTTAATGACATACATGACATTATATTTACAAATGATTAAACCAAATTGCCTGTTCGTGACGTTTGAACGTCATTTCTTACCTTAAAACTGAAAGTAAACGGTCTGCATTCAGTAAAAATGAGCTCTTAAAATATTTCAGATTCACATGTCATGTCCAGTTTTTTCTCATGTGGCACGTAGGCGTGTAATAAGCAGGATAATGTACAAGCAGCTGTTATCGCGTAATAAGCCCCTTCAGTGAGACACAAGACCCTCCGCTTCACGTCCTGATCACAGTGTCGGCGATTATTTCTGCCATAACAACCGGCTGCCTGGACATTATTCATTACATGTCTAATTACTTACTTTAACAAGCACACATTTTAGCATTTCAGTAGTCAACAGTAGACTAAATACTTTTCCGGAAAGCAAAAGTAGAAATCTAAAAACAGCTTTTAATGACACAGTTGGTGATACATAAAATACATTTAGCAATGCAGAACGTGTCTACACAAGCGTACAATCAGTGTCGAGTCGTCATCTCTATAATCATTCATGTTTCTTACCTCTCGCACAAACGCTGTCAGTCCCACTAAAGAGGAAAACATGCTTTCATTTACATTAAAAAACATTCAGAGCAGCGAAAAACATTTCTCATTTCACTGATTTAAACGTGCGACAGCTCGTCCGTCCGTTTGTCCCAGCATGCAAAGTTCCTGTCTGTCCTACTGTCATGTTCTTCTTGTAAAAACGAGTTAATACGTTTGATTTGAAGTAAATTATCACACAAGTAATTATATTAAAGCGTTTTCCTCAAAGGGATGAATACGCATGCTTTTTAAGTGGTATTTTCAGTGATTAATGACTTTGTATATACTTTTGGCCTGATCCTCGAACAAAGCACAGCTCAGAAGTCATATTACTAACTTACTCTTACTGCTTTTTTGTCATTTAAAGCTCGACAGACCCTGCTTACAATAAGTTTAATTTATAGAAATATGTTGTACTTTGAGTCTTGAAAATATCTTTGTATTACACCGACAAAACAAGCTAAAAACCACAGGGATATTTTCATCTTTGGATAAACAATTCTTTAAAGGGATACTTCACCCAAAAATGAAAATTCTGTCATCATTTACTCACTTTCGAGCTGTTCCAAATCTGTTTCAATGTCTTTGTTCTGATGAATACAGATATTTAGAAGAATGCTTGTAACCAACAGTTGTTGGAACCCGTTGACTACCATAGAAGGGGAAATTACTTTATATATTTTTTGTTCTGTTGAACACAAAAGAAGATATTTTGAAGAATGTAGGACAGCAAAGAGTTCTGGGGCACTTTTGACCACCATTGTCATTTTTCCTTCTATGGTCGTCAGTGGGGTCCAAGAAGTGTTTGGTTACAAGCATTCCTCCAATTATCTTTCTCTGTGTTCAACCAAACAAAGACATTTAAGCACGTTTGGAACAACTAGAGAGTGAGTCATTCATGACAAAATGTTCATTTTTGGTTTTCCTTTTCATTCAAGGTTTTCTGCAACTTTCAAAGATGTAGTAATGCATTCATAAATGGACACCTTTAATGTCAGGAAGGCTGAAGGGAACCTCTTTAAAACCAGAACTCGGACACAAAGATGTGAACATTGATGATGTTCCGGTGAGAAACGACCCCGTTGATGACGTAGTTCATGGCCAACTTCAGCACGGTGCTCAAAGAACCAACCAGTGGCTTCACCTGCCGGACCACACCTGAGAACGACAAGACATTAAAATAAAACATGAACGGACAGAAAGAAAACATTGTCCGAATTTTCTCTGAGCCATTCGAAATCTAACATGTGGTGGTATATTTACGGACCCAAAGCTTATGGAAATACAAATAATTCTTGACCATCACAAAGCGACTTGACATGTGATGATGGATGCATCGCTCAACCTCATTGTTAGAGAAACAAGAAACAACATTTCCCAAAGGAATTGAGACATTCTGCATTACAGAGCTGACAGACCACACCCGCTCACAGCATTCACCAATGAGCCAAGAATGTTGGAAAATTCTCTTCCACTGAACACATGATTAGAAAGAGACGAAAATCCTGTGTTTGCACGGGCTGGACACACCAAACTCCCTCCGCAGAGGATTGATGACATTCCACTTCTCCCAGCAGAGAGAAAAATCACTGATGACATCTCTTTAATATCTCATTTATTCTCCTAGACATCAATGGGATTAAACGGAGAGCAAATGGTAACTTTGTTTAAGTCTCATCTGCGTCTCAGGTATTTCTCCTGAGTCAGAAATGTCACAGATGTGTCTGTCATGAGAGTTTGAGAGGAGACGTCAACAGTGTGCCAAACTGAGCTCAGATTCGTCTCGTCTGCGATCTAAAGTCAATCTTAGTGAAGATCTCCATATCACCTCAAACATTTCTCATCACATGTACTGTATATACAGCATACAAAGGATTGTGAATATCTATTGTACGCGGCTTGTTTGATATACTGTATTTAGAACTCTTTTGAAATGATTTCATTCAACAAAATATAAAACATTTAAAAATCACAATAATAAATGACCATTAAAGTGAGAGGTTTTATCAGTTCTCTAAAGACTGGAGAAAAAAAACCGTTCCCTTCATGTTTGATATTTAAAGGCGGGGTAACCGATTTCCGAATGATGCTTTAGACAACTGAGTCGGGCCGAGTACCAAAACAACCTTGTAGCCAATCAGCAGTAAGGTGCACAGGACATTAGCCGAGCCGAGCGCTGACCAAAGCGACAGATGGGGGTAGGGGTGGGTTTGTTTTGGTGATTTGAACATCAACAAGGGCTAAGATTTCAGACCTTAAAGGAGCCGTAATGAGAAACTCATAAATATGTTGCCCTTTAAATGACACGTATTTTGTTTCACGTGACCATTAGAATACATTCAGTGTCATGGAAAAGAGCAGTCGTAGAGCAGCTGTGACATCACACAACACCACAAAACAACCAAAGGTCAAACTATAAGAGCCGATCTCCAAACCATCTCCATTAACCCTCATTACAAATGATGGAAGGTGATGATAGCAGTTCTGACCATTCACAAACTAAAACAAAGAAAAAAGAACATTATTCTGATATAAAACCTGTTGGTTTTGTGAACATGGACCTTTGCGCAAATACTGTACGTCTGACTCACCACCAACAGCCATTAAAAAAACCAAGAGAGTTATTTATCATTTTAGCAAAATACAAAAGTTACACAACATACTCACTTTACTCACGTTACAAAGGTTTCGCTGGGAATGCAGTGTTATGAACACGACCGATCAAAGTGTTTCTGGACGTTGGAAATCACCCTGCAGTACATTGCTGTTGTTCAGAAGCTTCAAATGAGTCTGTGGTCAACTTCTAAACCATCAACATGCCCAAATCTCCATTCCCACGCTCATTTCAAAATGCCATTAAAGAGCAAGAGAAAAAAAATAGCTTTCGCTAGCAGTACACACGCTCACCACAAAACAAAGTCCAGTCCGTGCCAACAACCATTTGTCACCCTCGATGGCTACGTGGGTTACGATATTGAAGGTTTACATGTAAACAGTGCAATTTCTGGTTTTCTGGTCGCTCCGGCGTTTGGAGGAAATGTCTGAGAGCATCCAAACTGGGCAGGTCTGACACCAGAGACAAATGCAAGGAATGACTTTCACCACCGCAGTACTGGATAATGACACGCTAGCTGATGCAGGAAAGGGCAGAGCCGTTTGCCCACATATCTAAAAGCTACACACACCCCCAGCGTGGCATCGCAGGACGACACGACAAACCCGGCGATGGGCTCTCGCTGGGAAGCGTGGCTGCGTTATCCAAACAACACCAAAGAGTTGACTTGACTTTCTGAAAGGCCACACGTGCGGTTTGGTGTCTCAGGCTCAATTAGCAATGAATCATTGCGGCCAAGTGCTTGGACTGAATCTGGAATGTTTGTTTCGCTGGAACCACGCCGTCATGTTTTACAAAAGATCGCTCCTGTTGTTTGCGATGCTGTCGATGTGGAGTCATTTAGATGAGAAAATGCACAAATTCAGGAATGTGATTCAGGAATGATTGAACTGTACGTTAACTCTAGGATGATCTAAAAAGACCCAAAAAATTACATTAGAGCAAATCATAGCAAAAAATACATTGAAATATAATATAATGCAAACTATGCACTGTAAAACCCGACAAGTTACGGTGACACAAACCGTTTGAGGAAACCAATTGCCTTAAACCATTTAGTTTTAAAACTAATAAATATGAGTATTGTAAACTCATTTACTTTATATTTTTTAGTAAATCATTAGAGTAAACTCAACTTAAAGATTTTAAGTTTATTCACTCATTTAGATTTGTTAACTGAATTCAAGTCTTAACAACTATATGATTACTTAAATGGTTTCAGATTGACTTCTGCTTAATATAATTATTTTTTGAGTTCACATAACAAATATTTATTGAGTTGAATTAACTTTTTTAAGGTTTAAGTTAAAGCGATTTTCACTGTTAGGTTTTACAGTGTGTTATACACTCTTAAAATAAAGGTAAACGATGCCCCATTTTTGGTTCCACAAAGAACCATTCAGTCCTTTGTAATACTGTTCAAAGTAAGGAAGGAAGGAGGCGGGAACCGGCGAACATTCAAACCAATATTTAATCAAATAAACCAACCACAAAACGAAAGTAAAGGGCCGACAGCTAAATCACGGTCAACTGCCGGCCACACAAACATAACTCAAACTTAACACAATGTCCAGGCCTGGTCTTCTCTCGTCGTACACTCCTGTCGCTCGTCCTTATATGCTTCCGATCTCCTCCGTGAGAGATGCGAGACCGGTGCAACGCGTAGCTGACACGCATTATCACTCGCGCCACTGGCCTCGCACCGTTCCCTCACGGCTCTCGTCCCGCCTTCCTCGTTACATCCTTAAAGAACCATCTCTTTCTTACTTTTAATCTTATATACTTAAATATAATTCAGATGTTAAATGTTCTTTGTGGCATCGAAGGACCTTTTGAAGCACCTAACGAAACTGAGATTTCAATGTCATGGGGTGTTTATGAGTAAATAAAGTTTCTCAAACACAGGTTGTTACAGTATATACGCTCCTGAAGACGCCTCGATCCTCCACAGCATCTTCACTTCTGACACACTTCACTAAAATTCCTCTGGTGTGTGTGAAGGACAGAAGCCGTAGCCAACTTCACATACCTGATCACAGACAGCTCGTCTCCGCTGTACCGCCAGCTCTCCTCCACTAACACACAGCATCACACGGACCGAATCCTGACCACAGGTGCATCACCCACACCAGATGTTTCAAACTGAGAGCCGCTCAAGGGAAGAAGGGACAGAGATTGAGTTCTTGTGGATGTCGGTAGATTCCTCATGCTGGTGGCAGTGAAGGGAGTCACCGCATCTCTGGGCTTTTCCTATCCGCCATTTCTCATGTTTATACGTCATCACTTTCTAACGCCAGAGATTCATCCTCAACACTGAAGCTGCACATCAGAGTCAACACAACACTTATGCAACGGACACCACACACACCAACACAAACCAGCATACAAGCATACAACACACAATAACACCAATATAACACAACTCACACCAACAGGCACCTCAACACACACCAACACACAAACATACCAACACAAATGATCGAACAGACAACAAGACAAGACACACCAACACAGACAGCTTAAGACACACCAGCACACAAACATACCAACACACACTAACACCAATATACTGTAACACAACACACACCAACACACAGGCACCTCGAAATATACACACAACACACACCAACACATTTCACACCAACATAATAAGACACACACACACACACACACACACACACACACACACACACACACACACACACACACACACTATTATTATCCCCGTGGGGACAGTCCATAGGCGTAATGTTTTTATACTGTACAAACTGTATATTCTATCCCCTATCCCTAACCCTATCCCTAAACCTAAAGATCATAGAACACTTTTTGCATTTTTTGATTTGTAAAAAATATTGTTCTGTACAATTTATAAGCTTTTGTGCCCATGAGGACCTCAATTTTGGTCCCCACGGTGACACGAGTCCCCATGTGTTGGTGTGTATTCAGGTTTAGGTCCCCACCGGGATATACAAACATGAACACACACACACACACACACACACACACACACCAACGTAAACACATCAGCAGGACACACACCAACACAAGGGCAACTCGATGCCAAACGCATCTCAACCCAGACACACAATCACACACACACACACACACGCGCGCACACACACAAACACACACACACACACACACACGCACACACACACACGCACACACACACACACACACACACACTTACCGACATACACACAAACACCAACAAACAAACATCAACACACACATCTTAACACCAACACGTAGATATACCTCAACAAAACAAACAAACACACACAACCATATACAGAAACACACACCAACCAGCACCCACACACATATGGTAAATATGATGCCTTGTGTCACACTGGGAAGAGTTGTGGGATTGTGGAGTGAATGTCCGTGTCATCAGTAAGCTGTCAAACTGCTGACTCTTCCCAGACTGTCTAATTCCAGCCGCTTCTCTCATCTCTCCGTGAAAACAGCCTACCAACCTACAGTGTTAAAAACAAACACAAGGTGCTATTCCAATGCGTTCAACCCGTCGCCATGGAGACCACTTCCCAGAACGTAAAGATGACAGATAGATGAGCGATGAAATGTGCTTCAACTCATTCCTACAACAAAACTCACTGACGTCCTGTAGTGACTATCCATGATTTCTGCAACACTAACAACACAAAATTAGATTACAATACATGTGTTTGTGCGGCTGGGTCCAAAAGATCAATGAAGTGATTCTGAGGAGGAACTGCCTGTTTGGTCGTGTTTCATATGAATTGAGTAAAGTTTGTCATTTCTGAGCCACAAACAGAAAGAAGTATCTCAACATCCTACAACAAAAATGACCAATAGATGTATAATACACTAAACCAATGGTTGGGTTCAATATGGACATTTTCTAGGTTCAGGTAACTCAATCACGTGATTAAAGCAACCATTCTTATGTATCTATCTATACAATCGTCAACATTACAAATGTGAATGTATTGTGTTAATAGTTGATGTTCTTTGATTTATCTGCTTGGCCGTTCTCCATCATCACGTTGCTCAGATGCATCACAGCATCACCAAATGTTATTTTACCAGTGACTTGTTCCATAAATCACATTAAACCTCTTTATTCTAATCCAGAGCCTGAGGGGAGATCTAAATGAAGACCCACTGCGCCGGTTTGAGTCCATGATTTATCCACACCAGCTGTTCTCCAACCCGTCTGACTCATGGCAAAGACGAGCGGAGGACCACCGTCGAGTTTTAATTGAAGGAGCTTCTGGTCACGATATGAGGCCCCAGATGGGACACACAGGGCCCCCTAACCCAGAGCCTGTTGGTGAAAAATCTCAGCGCTGGAGAAAGAGATGGCCGCTCAGAGTAAGTGAAGCAAGGCTTTCATGTGGTACCCGCTCGAATAAGGCTGGTGCCCGTCCAGACACACACACGCATGACATCATACCAGGATTCCACACGACCACAAGTGTCTGCTGTCTGCATTATTGCCGGTTGTTTTGCGTCTTTGTGCAGTGGTGATTTAGGAAGTCTTTTCTCTCTGGTACAAGGGGAAACTACCCATGAGGTCTGCACACACGGAGATCAATGAGCCACTTCAGGATTTCATTACAATAGATTTCATCTCAGAACGCCTTTGATGTTCAAGCACATGGAGGAGTAAATTCAGTAAGTGCTTTAAAGCTTCTTTACGTTAAACCAGACTCTCATGTTTGCTGCCGGCGTGATGCAAGAGTCTTCTGAGCGGTTGCCAGGGTGCATCTGTCTGGTTGCTAAGGGCTGCTTGCAGGCCAAACTCTGAAGAGAGGGAGCACTTTGTTTTACAGACTTGTTCTACATGTACATACTATATACTTACTGAGTAACTGT
This sequence comes from Triplophysa rosa, assembly GCF_024868665.1. Lineage (NCBI taxonomy): Eukaryota > Metazoa > Chordata > Actinopteri > Cypriniformes > Nemacheilidae > Triplophysa > Triplophysa rosa. The sequence continues at coordinate 1,098,356 of NC_079892.1, read as the reverse complement.
TACTAATAATGCTGGTGTGTCTAGCCACCAACCCTGAACCCTTAACCGTTATTAACTCTTTCCCCGACAACGTTTGTAAAAAATCTTGCCAGCCAGGAGCAGCATTTTGAACCACGTTCACAAAAACGTTTTGTTGTAAGAATATGCAAACATTTAATATATATTACGAACAGAGCCTCTGCTTTAAAAAAAACATTTTGGGAAACTCTTCGTCAGAGCAGATTCAGAACGCATCCATTGATGCTGTGATCTATCAGAAAATGTGTGACAGCGCGCCCTACCCTATAACAGTATAAAACATGGACGGCCAGAAATACTGAAAAATGAAAAACCTCGTCAATGGCCGAGAAAGAGTTAAGATACAATATGGGGGGTCCCTTCCCTTCTTTGATGTAAAAACACTCATTAAAATGTAAAATACAGATATTTTAAGTCACCTAAGCAGCGTGATCAACTCAACCAATGGCTATTGTTGTGCATGCGATTGTTTTTGGATCTCTATTATGTCCTACCCCTCCAGCTAATATAATCTATCAATGAATTTCATTTTAATATTCGGTCAGCAGACGTCAAAAGAGCGCCTGTTCCTCATCAGTCTCACCCGCATTAACTTCTCAAAGCCGAGTACGGTTACCCTTCCCAATAACCTTAGTGCGAAAGTACACCAACATCTGGACACCAAAAAACCTCTTTGTGAGCTTTTCAAAGCGTCCTGGAAAAACACAGCGAAGAGTAAAAGAACACATTAAAGTCGGCCGTGCCACAAAAGTGGCAAACAAGGCCACATGCTTAGCAAAGGAAAAACATGGCCTGGGGATGAACAACACATGGACGAGCGTCTACACGCGGGCCTTCTGAGCGGCCAGAGAAGGCCACAGAAGACGCAGAGCTATCATCAGCACAACCAAGATAGAAATCACACTGTCGCAAGCAGTTAGACTGAATGAGCTTCTCCGTTCGAGATTCATGCTTCCCGCTCGCCTTCCCCCGCAAAGAGACACATATGCATTTGGTTTGTTTATAGAAAAAATGAAGAGAATCTTTGGTAATGGGAAATTAGGTCAGAAAACCACTTGATGCGAATGTAATTTCCAGAGAGGGATTCCTGAGCTTGCGGCCCTTTGGCATTGTTAGCCGCATGCCGGAGCGACACTCACCCACGACCATGCTGTGATCCAGACGCTTGATGATGTCAAAGGAGTTGTTGATGTTCCCGTCGAGAATGTCGTAGACGATCTCCGTGGATTCCATGTGAGGGAAGTGTGAAGGTGTGGGGGACCTCAGGAACACGATTTCTGTGGATGAAAGAAAGCTTGGGATCAGTAAAGCGCATAACAGTGCAATGAATATAGTTATAGGCGGAGCAACAGTCAACAGATTTTCGTGTTAAATTAGTTAGCTAAACAGTTGACATGTTTACAGCTAGCTACCTGCACAACACACGTTTATAACCAAAAGGCTTACAACGCGTTGGCTAAGTTTGCATTCGTGTGTGTCTGTGGCCTGATAAGAATACTATTCATGAATAAATTATGCTAACGTAATAAAATCTAGATATGAAAGCTCGACTCATACCCTCCGGTTTGGTGAAGTCTCTGAAGGTGGGAAGCGAGATGGCCGTGTGGGAGATGGAGAGGATGGGGTTCAGGACGCAGGAGATGTCATTAGGTTGGCAGGATTTCAAACACCGGATGATATCTGCACGATCCACCCTTGACCTGCTGGAAGAAAGGAACATTCAACCATCTAAACTATACTGTCATGAACTATATGCAAGTTCCTTTCTTGATCAAAACATTGCTTTTGCCAAAGGAATACACGCTAACGATGTGGGGTTGGGTTTCTCTCTGTCTGCACTGGCTTCAATGACAACACGCTACAATGCAAAGCCGCTTCGGGCACAGTAGGACCCCTTGTGAGACGTCTCAGACAAACAGGCCCTGATCTCTAGTGTTGACTGGGTAAAATAATCTTCCTTCACAGTCGTGGGTCTCCAACAACCGGATGACTTCCAGCAGAACCCACCGCAGAACCAAGCACCCAGCAGGCGGGTGAAACCTTCACTAAATAAATATTATGTGCACAAACACACTGGGCGTTCTTAAAATGGAGCTCATAACACAAACAATTAGGTTTTCGGGGGGGGGGGGCAGAACAGAACATGACGAGAGGCCAAGAATCCCACCACAGGAGAATCGGTGGTCAAGTTTCCTGTTAGCCACTCGATGCTTTTTCAAAACTGTGACATTGATGTAAAACGTTCTCCAGAAAACATTTGGTTTAGCACAGCATTCCCAGTTCCGCATCCCGAAATTTCGTGTGGAATTTATAGTACGGGGAGCCCTAAATCCTGGACTTCCTGACAACACTACTCGACTCCTCTGACTTTTTTTAAAGCTGCGTTTTGGACGTTCTCTGGGTAATCGGGCAAAGATTTTGGAGCACATCTCTGTAACAGCTCAAATCTACCTAAATCTACTGCTCCTCAGAGTTTTTTGGGTGAATGGGAAGGACTCCGGGAGAGATTCATCGAGATCTCTAACGTTTGGTTGCCAACTTCGAGAAGACATTAGTCTTGGCCATTTTGGCAACCACAAGTCAGACATCTCAACATAAACGCAAGCATTTCTCATCAAATCACGCCAGATGGACTTTATAATCTCCTACTTGATGTTAACAATGGACCCATTTGAGTTTGTTTCTTTAATAAGAAAATGATCCGATCGAGCTGTGTATCATTCCATCTACAACAGGGTTGACATGACTGTCGCTTGCATTTTTTTAAATTCTTTCCTAGACCTGTGAATTTAGGCAATGACTTTGACACTTTCTGAATCGTCTCACGATCTGCTCGCCGGTGGAATTACCACATTCTCGTAATCCAATTCCATTGGAGAACTCTAGTAAAGTGTAGTCGAATGTGTGCATCTGTTTAGACTAACACGCAAATGAATTAGACCTCGGCGGGCCGGTGAGGTCTGGAGACGTGCCGTGATTAGTTATCCATCCATCTCTGCACTCTTTCATGGAACGCAGGAGCTGTAGCTAAACCCCAAAGCTCAGATCAGGTTACCGGCCGAGAGGGGAGAAGCCCCTCACAGAGAAGTCAAGCCACTGCTGGGCATGGACCTGTAATTAGCAATTAGCGGGTGGGTCCATGTTTTGCTTAGATCTGAGCCAAAACCGCGAAATGTTCTCCCTGCTTATAATACCCAACTTGTGCACGACATGCGGAGGGAGAGCGGGACGGATCTTCCGACTCGAGGGGCGAACGCCTCAAATTAAGACCCGAGGCTAAATCCGCCTGTCAGCAAACATCAAAGCCAACATCAAGGTCTTACAGCAAGTGGTAATTTCCCCTCATCCAGGGGGTAAACTCATCGCTCGGCCCCTCACGTGGCCAAATCCAACGTGTTGCTTGAGGGGAAAAACAGAGGTTTTGGACGGCTGCGCTCATGGTCAAGCGAAAGCTCTCTTCTTTTTCTCTAGTAATTATTATTTATAGTCAGCGTGTTGATAAAGCACCAACACAAACACAGTGGGCCTCATTTCTTGGTGCGCAGCGGCGATGTAGCTCCGCCACAAATTGTTCAGACCACCGTCCAAAGCCCAGAATCCCATAATTCACTGTCAGAAAGTGTGTGTGTGTGTGTGGGAGAGAGAGAGAGAGATGGAAACCAGCACAACGCCACCTAGCTGTGTGGGGACACTTAGTGCCCAGAAACAACCTACAACACATGTGCCGAATACAGGCCGAGCTACTAGGATGATTAAAACAAATAGTTAAAATCAAAATAAGCAAATTCACAGTATAAATGCTTTATATAATGTTGGAGACATGGCAGGCAAAAGTGGACGTGTTTTCCCTCTTTACATTTATAAAAATTAACCGTGCTTTTTATAGTAACATTTCACTGTAGTTACTACGTTTTTTTGGTTGTATTCATAGTAAAACAATTGTTAATTTTTGTAAGGGACAGCTTCAAACAGCCTGAGGTGGTTTGCTGGTCTTAAGCTGGTTTATACCGGTCTCCCAGTATAGCCACGCTTGACTACCCTGTTGAAAAAAACTGCATATGCTGGGTTAGGTATGTTTTGATGCTGGTTTGACCAGCTTAAACCAGCCAAGGACCAGCACATGACCAGCTTAAACCAGCTCATGACCATCTTAAACCAGCCAAGGACCAGCACATGACCATCTTAAACCAGCTCATGACCATCTTAAACCAGCCAAGGACCAGCTCATGACCAGCTTAAACCAGCCAAGGACCAGCACATGACCAGCTTAAACCAGCTCATGACCATCTTAAACCAGCCAAGGACCAGCACATGACCATCTTAAACCAGCTCATGACCATCTTAAACCAGCCAAGGACCAGCTCATGACCAGCTTAAACCAGCCAAGGACCAGCACATGACCAGCTTAAACCAGCTCATGACCATCTTAAACCAGCCAAGGACCAGCACATGACCATCTTAAACCAGCTCATGACCATCTTAAACCAGCCAAGGACCAGCTCATGACCAGCTTAAACCAGCCAAGGACCAGCTCATGACCAGCTTAAACCAGCTCATGACCATCTTAAACCAGCCAAGGACCAGCTCATGACCAGCTTAAACCAGCCAAGGACCAGCTCATGACCAGCTTAAACCAGCCAAGGACCAGCTCATGACCATCTTAAACCAGCACATGACCAGCTTAAACCAGCTCATGACCATCTTAAACCAGCCAAGGACCAGCTCATGACCAGCTTAAACCAGCCCAGGACCATCTTAAACCAGCCAAGGACCAGCACATGACCAGCTTAAACCAGCACATGACCATCTTAAACCAGCCAAGGACCAGCTCATGACCAGCTTAAACCAGCCAAGGACCAGCTTATACCAGCTCATGACCATCTTAAACCAGCCAAGGACCAGCACATGACCAGCTTAAACCAGCTCATGACCATCTTAAACCAGCCAAGGACCAGCTCATGACCAGCTTAAACCAGCCAAGGACCATCTTAAACCAGCTCATGACCATCTTAAACCAGCCAAGGACCAGCACATGACCAGCTTAAACCAGCTCATGACCATCTTAAACCAGCCAAGGACCAGCACATGACCAGCTTAAACCAGCTCATGACCATCTTAAACCAGCCAAGGACCAGCACATGACCAGCTTAAACCAGCACATGACCATCTTAAACCAGCTCATGACCAGCTTAAACCAGCACATGACCAGTAGAAACCAGCAAACCAGCATCAAAACATAGCAAGCATATGCTGGTTTTTTCAACAGGGTGGTCCCTGGCAGACCACTTCTTTTAAAATCCCCCATAAACCCAGAAAAAAATAAACCAGCTAACCACCTGAGGCTGGTTTAAGATTACATCAGGTGTGACAACATGATAAAACTGTGTGCAGTGAAACCCAAACACAAGTGTGACCTCCACCAGCTCACCTGCCGTCGCTTCAACTGTCCTGCACAGAGCAAAAAGCCCAGAAAAATCATTACCAATGTTATTAAACACCAATCATAACGCCATGACATGGGTAATATTTTATTAGAAAATAATAGACTACACAATACTAGGCTACACAAAGTCTAAAGGAATAAACTGACTGGACACCCGGTCACGTAGGTTGACTTGCTTTGCTTTGGCTGAAAGCGCCATCTAGTGGCTGAATTCATAGAGAAACACAGACCAGAGGTGGACCCCTGAAGGGATGTTAACTACACTCGCAGACTACAGAGAGAAGTAACATAACATCAGTTCTGATACATGAGCAAACAAACCGCTCTCAGCGTTTGGATTCTGCCGACAGAAATCTGTTAACAGAGTAATGTTCTTTCTGAGGTATTGTACTCACGACGTGAACTCCACCACAGCGTTATCAATGCCCCATTTAAAAATAAAACCTTTATCATCTCACCTCCATTGTGTTCGTAAACCTGTTTGCTGGTACACAAAGTGGATTTTCAAAAAATCTTTCTCATTTCATACCAATTTGGTTTATATGGACTACAAAACATATTTAAAATGTAATATTGATCAAAGCAGTTTATATGACTTGAATTCCTTTAGAAGTCATATGAGAGGGTTCTTTCTGTATGTTTTGTGATCAAATGCGATGACTAAAGGACTAAGCAAATAAAAGCATATGGGGATGAGTAAATGCTAACAGAATTTTCTGAAGGAACAGTTCACCCAAATATAACAAATTCATCATTTGCTCACGCTCATGTCATCACAGATGTCAAACACAAATAATCTGATATCATGATAAATGTTGTCGTGTTATCTTTGCAAAGCACCAGAAAGCACAAACAACCAACCAGGTTTGTGAGAGAAAACGATTCCTGTTTTCATCTTATTTAGCGAAACTAAAACCAAAACAACCACGTCCGACAGGTCTAAAACTGATCATTTCTTTGGTTCTCACTTGTCCTTTAAGTTCTCAAATGCTATTTTGTCATGAGACAAATCCCAATAGGATTTTAAGTTATCATCATTTTCACCACATTTTAACTCAGATTTGTTTGTTTTGCTTTTCATTTCTGTAAATAAGCTTCAGACGTGACTGGTTTTCTCTCACAGACATATCATTGGGCTTCAGAAGACATTTACCAACCCAGTGGAGTGATTGACAATACTTTGTTGGTGGATGTTTGTGCTTTTTCGAGCTCCAAGTTGAGTCCCACATAAGTGGTCAACTGAAAGTTGTAAACTGTATTTGGGATGACATGAGGATGTCAGTAAATGATAAGAGGTTTTCATATTCGGGTGAATTATTCCTTTAACAAAATCAAAAGAATTATCATATCGTAATCATTATTTAAAGCATCCAAATAGACTAAATCCAAATTAGACCGTCTCGAGACACTCTCTCTTATCACATTTTAACTACTAAAGCAGTGCGCGTATAGAAACATCAATATAATATCACATCAATTCACTTCATTCAGTGATGGCATTGCTCAGCTCCTCCGGGGTTACAAATAAGCGTATCTTGAACAGATAAACGCTAAGGTGTCCGTATCGCCTAAGTTTCATCTCCAGAGAGATTTCAAAGTCCTGAGGGGCCGCGATGGGTTTCTGGACCACCAGCTCGCCGCCGTGATCCTGACGTTTGGCAGAGAAGTAGCCTTCCTGGTTACCGTCCACGATGGCCACCTCGATGTCGTCCCCGAGAGCTGAGTTGGAGGGACCCATGCGGAAGATGTTGGTGGGAATGGGAATTTTGGTGGGGAATGTCAGGTGGTAGTAGGTTATTCTCACAGGCAAGGCCAGACACTCGCTACTGTGATTACAAGGCAAGCGTTCACAGCGGCTGCAAAGAGAGGAACATGGAGGGAAAAGAGACAGAGAGAGAGAGATGGCGGGGTTAGAACGCTGCGGTGCACGACATGCAGAAAAGTGTGATTGTAGAGGGGGTGGGGTTTATATGAGGGGGTGTGGCATTAAGAGTGACTGAACCGTCTTGCATACAGCACAACCATTGGGTTCCTAAAGTTGGTCTTTTCTCAAAAGAGTTGTCATGTTTTTATGTTATTTTTGAACATTTATGTATATATACCCATATTTCATAGTTTCATGGTACGGTTATAGAACACTTCGCCAGATGTAAACACTGGTCCAGATGCACTTCCAGTTTCAGTTTGATTCATTTTCAAGTCTTGCATATATAATTCAATCTTAAAGATATTCGTTTAACTTTTTGATTCGGTTATAAGTGTTCTGGTGGAGGTATTTTGTTCAAATGTTTGTGTAGTGTTAAAAGACTGAAACAGGAAGTTCTTCTGGACCAGCGTTGGATTTGCGTTGGATATGCGTTGGAAAAGCATTGGATATGTGTTGGATATGCATTGGATATGCGTTGGATATGCGTTGGATATGCGTTGGATAAGCATTGGATATGCATTGGATAAGCATTGGATATGCGTTGGCTATGCATTGGATAAGCGTTGGATAAGCGTTGGATATGCGTTGGCTATGCGTTGGATAAGCATTGGATATGCGTTGGATAAGCATTGGATATGCGTTGGCTATGCGTTGGATATGCGTTGGATAAGCATTGGATATGCATTGGATAAGCATTGGATATGCGTTGGCTATGCATTGGATAAGCGTTGGATAAGCGTTGGATATGCGTTGGCTATGCATTGGATAAGCATTGGATAAGCGTTGGCTATGCGTTGGATAAGCGTTGGATATGCATTGGCTATGCGTTGGATAAGCGATGGCTATGCGTTGGATAAGCATTGGCTATGCGTGGCAAAAACATAAACTTTTAAAAATAAGCATAAAATTTGCTAATTTCCGGTATGGTTGGAGGTCACTGTTGTGCTGTATTGTGTTTTCATCGGCAGAGGAGTTTGTCTGTTGTATTGTTCATGCATTGCGTTTGCAGCCATCACGAACGCTCCACTCATGCACACTGTGACCAGCAGATCTGATAACGTTAACAACACCCACCTGTGCCTTTCAGCATCCTCACAGCCATACACACTAACTGTGACTCACCACAACGTCAGAACGACACAAATCTAACAGACTGTCTGGATGTGTGATGTTACTTACGTTTCTCCTGAACGTCTGTAGTTGGCCGGACACTCAAAGTTCAGGCACCTAAATCCACCCTGAACGTTGAAGCAGCTCTCGGCTTCTGTACAGGTGTGCGTACCTGTCACACACTCGTCGACGTCTGATCGTGCGAAAAACAAACAACACAACCTTAGCTTTACAGTCAGCTGTCTGTTTGAAGGGTTTAGACTTCTAATGTCGTGTTTTCTGACCCTGGCAGCTGCGGGCGTTGGGGGCGAGCGTGTACCCGCTCACGGGACACGTGCAGTGGAAACTCCCCGGGGTGTTGTGGCATCGATATGAGCAGATGTGTCCACCGGTGGGCAAAGCACATTCATCGATGTCTGAGGACAGACAGAGAAATTACACTTTCATTTGTTATGATGACAATGAAAATAAAGATTCAAAAAGATAAAGTTTTGAAATCATTGTAATATAAAGAGAATAGTGGAGTAGGATGCACGTACCTTCACAGGTGATTCCATCCATGTCACTGAGCTGGTAACCACGGCGACAGTAGCACTGATAGGACCCGTAAACGTTCGCACACTCTTGACTGCACGGACCGGTCTCGCATTCGTTCAGATCTGTGTGTGTGAAAGTTTCTATGTGACGCTCTACACGTGTTTATACGTAAAGACTGACTGTTAATTATGAATGTTTTGTTGAAGAAACGTCACCATCACAGTTGCGTCCGTCACTGGCCAGTTTGAATCCAGTGGTACAGCTGCACTGATACGAGCCCAGCACATTCTCACACTTGTGAGCACACAGACGGCCAGGATAATGCCTGCATTCATTAATGTCTGACAATCAAGAACAGAAACGAAGGATATTTAGTAGACGGTTGGTGTGATTTTGTTCTTGTATATTTTAAGGCTTGTGGGATTTGAACACAGATATTTACACATATATACTCACCTTCACAGGCTCTGCTGATGCTGTTGAAGACGAAACCGGACCTGCACTCGCAGCGGTACGATCCCATCAGATTAATACAGCCGTGACCGTCACAGGCGTTATCAGGTCCGGCACACTCATTGATATCTACAAACATCCACAGAAGAGAGAGCTTAAACAATCATGTCGACTCGTTTCACTAATATAATGAGGAAACAGCATCTTTAGTGAGAGAAGAAAATCTGTTTTATTTCATAGGAATGCTCATTTCTGTACCTACGCAGCGAGTCCCTTCAGCGTTCAGGTGATACCCGCGGCCACAGTTAACAGAGTTTCTCTGGCACGTGTACGAGCCCACCGTGTTAAGACACATCTGACCCGACTGACACGGTCCGGTTACGCTCAAACACTCATTTATATCTGTGAAAGAACGAAACAACAAATAACACGTGATTCATATGTAAAAATACCCTGAAAATACCCCAGACTGACCGATGCAGCTCCCCAGCGCATCCTGGATGAATCCTGTGCCGCACTGCACTATGGGTCGACACCGGAAAGATCCGAACGTGTTCTGACATTCCAGTCCGGCTGCGCAGTTATGAGAACCTAACTCGCACTCATCAATGTCTGAACAACATTCAACCAAACAAGAACATTCAAGAACATGGTATAAAGAAAGTGGTAAAAGCAAGCCCCATACATCTGGGATGTCTTCTGACCTTCACATTTGTTGTTGTCTGTGAGTTCATAACCCGTTCCACAGCTCACCTCCCTCTGACAGCGATATGAAGCCACGGTGTTAATACAGCGTTCACCAGAGCGACAGAGATGAGCGCCCAACAAACACTCATTAATGTCTGAGAGAGAGAGTGAGAGAGAGAGAGAGAGAGAGAGAGAGAGA